>NC_134896.1:53470393-53482893 GCF_041734735.1 Babylonia areolata
TTTGATCATATATATACATATATAACGCCCAAAATAGTGTAGTAAAAAGTCTACTTCAAAGTTCACGGCAGGGCCACAAATTCGCGTCTTCACTGGGTGAATCCCAGCGACCTTCAGCCATGTCCTAAAATTCCCCAAGAAAGCTGTAACTGAAACACAAATAAACTCCGCCATCTGATGGGTCGTGAACATGCCATCAAGCATGGCAGTTACAATCGGAACGAGGTAATTCTTCACCTCTCTCTCTCTCTCCTCCCCCTCTCTCTCTCTCCCTCCTCCCCCCTCTCTCACTCTCTCCCTCCTCCCCCTCTCTCACTCTCTCTCCCTCCTCCCCACCTCTCTCTCTCCCTCCTCCCCCCTCTCTCTCTCTCCTCCCCTCTCTCTCTCCCTCTCCTTCCTCCCCACCTCTCTCTCTCTCTCTCTCCCTCCTCCCCACCTCTCTCTCTCCCCCCTCCTCCCCACCTCTCTCTCTCTCCCCACCTCTCTCTCCCCCTCCTCCCCACCTCTCTCTCCCCCCTCCTCCCCACCTCTCTCTCTCTCCCCACCTCTCTCTCCCTCCTCCCCACCTCTCTCTCTCTCCATCCTCCCCACCTCTCTCTCTCCATCCTCCCCACCTCTCTCTCTCTCTCCCTCCTCCCCACCTCTCTCTCTCTCCCCTCCTCCCCACCTCTCTCTCCCCCTCCTCCCCACCTCTCTCTCTCTCCCTCCTCCCCAACTCTCTCTCTCCCCTCCTCCACAACTCTCTCTCTCCCCTCCTCCCCACCTCTCTCTCCCCCTTCTCCCCAACTCTCTCTCCCTCCTCCCCACCTCTCTCTCCCTCCTCCCCACCTCTCTCTCTCTCTCCTCCCCAACTCTCTCTCTCCCCTCCTCCCCAACTCTCTCTCTCCCCTCCTCCCCAACTCTCTCTCCCCCTTCTCCCCAACTCTCTCTCCCTCCTCCCCACCTCTCTCTCCCCCTTCTCCCCAACTCTCTCTCCCTCCTCCCCACCTCTCTCTCTCCCTCCTCCCCACCTCTCTCTCTCTCCCCACCTCTCTCTCTCCCTCCTTCCCACCTCTCTCTCTCTCTCCTCCCCACCTCCCTCTCCCTCCTTCCCACCTCTCTCTCTCTCCCCACCTCTCTCTCTCCCTCCTTCCCACCTCTCTCTCTCTCTCTCCTCCCCACCTCTCTCTCACTCTCTCTCCCCACCTCTCTCTCTCCCTCCTCCCCACCTCTCTCTCCCTCCTCCCCACCTCTCTCTCTCCCTCCTCCCCACTCCCTCCTCCCCACCTCTCTCTCTCTCCCTCCTCCCCACCTCTCTCTCTCTCTCCCTCCTCCCCACCTCTCTCTCCCTCCTCCCCACCTCTCTCTCCCTCCTCCCCACCTCTCTCTCTCTCTCCCTCCTCCCCACCTCTCTCTCTCTCTCCCCTCCTCCCCACCTCTCTCTCTCTCTCCCTCCTCCCCACCTCTCTCTCTCCCTCCTCCCCACCTCTCTCTCCCTCCTCCCCACCTCTCTCTCTCTCTCCCCTCCTCCCCACCTCTCTCTCTCTCCCTCCTCCCCACCTCTCTCTCACTCTCTCCACACCTCTCTCTCTCTCCCTCCTCCCCACCTCTCTCTCCCTCCTCCCCACCTCTCTCACTCTCTCTCCCCACCTCTCTCTCTCTCCCTCCTCCCCACCTCTCTCTCTCCCCACCTCTCTCTCCCTCCTCCCCACCTCTCTCTCTCCCCACCTCTCTCTCTCTCTCCTCTCTCTCTCCCCACCTCTCTCTCTCCTCCCCACCTCTCTCTCCCTCCTCCCCACCTCTCTCTCTCCCTCCTCCCCACCTCTCTCTCCCCACCTCTCTCTCCCTCCTCCCCACCTCTCTCTCTCCCCACCTCTCTCTCCCTCCTCCCCACCTCTCTCTCTCCCTCCTCCCCACCTCTCTCTCTCCCCACCTCTCTCTCCCTCCTCCCCACCTCTCTCTCTCCCTCCTCCCCACCTCTCTCTCTCCCCACCTCTCTCTCCCCCTCCTCCCCACCTCTCTCTCTCCCCACCTCTCTCTCCCTCCTCCCCACCTCTCTCTCCCTCCTCCCCACCTCTCTCTCTCCCCACCTCTCTCTCCCTCCTCCCCACCTCTCTCTCTCCCTCCTCCCCACCTCTCTCACTCTCTCCCCCACCTCTCTCCCCCCTCCTCCCCACCTCTCTCTCTCCCCACCTCTCTCTCTCCCTCCTCCCCACCTCTCTCTCTCCCTCCTCCCCACCTCTCTCTCCCTCCTCCCCACCTCTCTCTCTCCCCACCTCTCTCTTACTCTCTCTCCCACCTCTCTCTCTCCCTCCTCCCCACCTCTCTCTCACTCTCTCTCCCCCACCTCTCTCTCTCTCTCCCCTCCTCCCCATCTCTCTCTCTCTCTCCCCCTCCTCCCCACCTCTCTCTCTCTCTCCCCCTCTCTCTCACTCTCCCCCTCCTCCCCACCTCTCTCTCCCCCTCCTTCCCCACCTCTCTCTCTCCCTTCTCCCCACCTCTCTCTCTCCATCCTCCCCACCTCTCTCTCTCTCTCCCTCCTCCCCACCTCTCTCTCTCACTCTCTCTCTCCTCCCAATCTCTTTCTCTCTCTCTCCCTCCCCCCTCTCTCTCACTCTCTCTCTCTCTCCCCACCTCTCTCTCTCCCTCCTCCCCACCTCTCTCTCTCTCTCTCCCCACCTCTCTCTCTCCCTCCTCCCCACCTCTCTCTCTCCCTCCTCCCCCTCTCTCTCTCTCTCTCTCTCTCTCAGAAACGGAGTTATCACGTGTGTGGGTGGCCTGTTGGTCGCTACCATTTTTCTTTCAAGAAAGAACTTTGTTTTGTCCCAATACTTGCTTTCACCATTTTTCATTCGCCCATTCTAATGCTTTGTAATGCAATCAAGGTATGTGGACGCATTCACCCGTGTCATAAGGACCTCATGGCCAATGACATTAAAGTGTCAAAGCGTCAAAAGCCTCTCTCTCTCTCTCTTTCTCTCTCTCTCTGTGTCTCTGTCCCTCTCTCATTCACCTCTCCGCTCTCTCCACTGTTGTTGTTGTCGTCCCGACTCTCTCAGTCCATCCTTCACGCGGAGGCGCCGCCGTGGCTGACTGGGTAACAAGGCGTTGGACTTGTGATCCAGTGTTCACCGGTGATCAGGGTTCCAGGCCCCTGTTTTCGTCATGGTGTTGTGAAAGACACTTTTCTCCCATTCGCCTCACTCCACCCCAGGTGTGAACGGCTACCGTACCTGCCTTTGGTTGGGGAATGTTCAAACGGCAGGAAGGAGAGGACTGGGCCCCGCCTTCCCACACCGAGTCTCAGACGCTGTGGATACGAAGGGGGTATGAATATGAATTAAAGGCTGAGGGGCATTTAACCTTGTTTCAACAGGTACAACTGCCATGTCCTTTTTGAGAGACAGACCGGTTACCATACAAAACGAGCAAACGCAATACGCAAGAATATCGAAGCCAGATCTTACTATTCTTTCGTCATTTCCCAATCTGATTTTGTTTTTCTTTTTCTGTTTCTGTTCCCACGATTTAACATCTTTCTGATTGAATGAAATTTGCTTCTGTTTCCGCGGTTGTCCATTTGTCATTCTCCATTCTCTTTGTAGAGACAGAGAGAGACACAAAGAGGGACAAAGAGAAGGCTGAACAGAGAGAGAGAGAGAGGGGGAGGGAGGGAGGGAGAAACAGACCCAGAGACAGGCAAACAGACAGAAACAGACAGAGACAGAGAGAAAGATAGAAACACAGAGACGCAGTAAGGACAGAGACATGAGAGGCAGAAGAAACAGAGGCATCAAAGTGACAAGCCGCTTCTGTTCGGGAAGACATAAACCACACTGGTAACGACACAGACCGCGTCATGCTCAACATGCAAACTGAGCAAAAAAGAAGAAGAAAGAAACGAAAAAAGGAAGGAAGGAAGGAAGGAAGGAATGGGAAAGAAGGGATGGTGGGAAGGGGAAGGGGGGTAGGACAGGAGAAAAGGACATGATGGCCATCTCCCGACAGATGATTCCCGTTGTTTGATTCTTCTTGTTTACGAACCAGCCGACTGCAAAGACACGTGTCAGAACAGTGAAAACACTCTGAAAAAAAAAAGAAAAAAAAAGAAAAAGAAAAAAGAAAGAAAGAAAGAAAGAAAAAAAAAAAAAACCCGTAGAAAAACCCATCTGCGTTGATCACATAGACACAGTCAAATCAAAACAAGGCAAATGTAGAATCTGATGGAAATATTTCAAGCAGAATAAAAACAAATTAATGATAAAGAAGGGGTGGAAGAGAAAGACAGAGAGGGGGTGGGGGGTGGGGGGCAGACAGATAGATAGATAGAGAGGTGGAGACACTGATATATGAATGAAAGTAAATGTATGTGTGTATATGCTTGTGTATGTATATATATATATGTATATGTATGTATATATATATGTGTACACACACACACACACACACACACACACACACACACATATATATATATATATATATATATATATATATCTGTCTGATTACAGCACATTGAAGTTTGATACATGGAAACTGTAATCATGATTCATGTCGGATAACGGGAAGAATAGAACCCTGTTTTCAAGGGTTAAAAAAAAGAGAGAGACAGAGAGGAGGAGAGACACACAGACACAGAGACACAGAGACACAGACACAGACACAGAGACACACAGAGACACAGACACAGACACACACACACGTGAGCGTTTATCACCCAAACATGACGATATAGAAGCCAGCAGCAAGAGGATATTCCTGTTCCGCTGACAAAACACAATCAAGGCCACCCGAAGCCCCTGCCTTAAAAGTCACCCAACCAAGCTGTAACTGTAACAACAGCCCACGATCCGACGGGGTCACAAACATGCCACCCTGACAGGGATGTTAAAACCGAAACCGGTTCTGCTTTTCCACTCAACTCACTTCCCCCCAGCCAAATACGAGTATGTTCCGAACCGAAACCGGTTCGGCTCTCGACCATTTTCACTTCTCCCCTCTTTGGGGTTTCCGCTTCCACACTCCCTGCCCCCTTTTCCTCATGCTTTGGAATGTTCTGTTTCCTTCCTACTTCCTGAAGGGACCCGGCAACCCTCTGACCCCTAGTCCTTGTCACTTTCTTTCTTCCTGAAGGAAAAGGAATTTGTTCACAAAATGAGAAAGTGATGCTCGCTTACGCAAAACTGAACATGATGTCCATATTTTTGGGTTTGGTCTATCTCTTGTGTTTTCCTCCTCCTTCCCCTTCTTCTCCTCCTCCTCTTTCAACCTCTCCTCCTCCTCCCTCTTCTTCTTCTTCTTCTCCTCCTCCCCCTCCTCCTCCTCCTTCTTCTTCTTTTCCTGCCGTGCACTGTTGTGGCTGCCTTGTCACACGTGTGGTTGAGTGACTTTTGCTTCTTTCCATTGTCGTTTTTATAACTGATGCATCATATCTCTGTGTCGGTCTCTTTTTCTCTCTGTGTCTCTCTTTCTCTCTTCTCTCTCTTTTTTTCCTCCTCTTTAATAATTCATTGTCTTGTTCTTTTTCTGTGTTTCCCCACCATCCCCCTTGCTTTCTTTTTTCGTGTTTCTTCTTCTTCTTTTGTTAATTTTTTTTTTTTACCTCAGGGCTGGATGAAGAAAACGCAATCATGTGCATTTGCTTATCTCTGTACCCTGGTCAAACAAAATGTCATTTCGTTTCGTTTTGTTTTTGTTTCGCCTCTCTCTCCCTTTCTCCTCCTCCTCCTCTCTCTCTCTCTTTTTTCTCACTCTCTCTATCTCTTATTCTTTTTCTCTCTCAATTTCGCCGAATGCTGAAAATGTTTTGTATGAATTACAACGTCGACTCTCTCTCTCTCTCTCTGTCTCTCCCTGTCTCTGTTCCTGTCTCTGTCTATAAGTGTCCTCTCTCTCTCTCTCTCTCTCTCTTTTCTCTCTCTCTGTCTCTCTCTCTCTTTCGTAGCGTTTTTTTGTGTGCTGTTAGGCTGAGCCTCTGTCCATCTGTCAGCCCGCTTGTCTCTGTCTGTATCTTTCTCCGTCTATCTTTCCGTCTGTCTGTTTCCTTTGTGGTCCCCCCACATCAAACCATGGGTAAAGGTTCTTGTTTGTCCCTTTCGAGATGTCGCCTTTATGGGCGATTCGAACATGAACCAGGAAAGATCACTCTGCATCAACAAGACAGAGTAGGGGACAGAAAGGAAGGAAAGAACAGGTTGGCACAGGGGGAGAGAGAGGGAGAGAGGGAGAGAGAGAGAGAGAGGGAGAGAGGCAGGGACAGGGAGAGGCGGAGAGAGAGGGAGGGGTAGGGAGAGAGGGAGAGGAAAGAGAGTGAAAGGGAGAGAGAGGAGAGAGAGAGAGAGAGGAGGGAGGGACACGGAGAGAGGGAGAGAGAGAGGGAGGTAGGGAAGGAGAGAGAGAGAGGGGGGGAGAGGGGGGAAGAGGGGAAGAGAGGGAGAGGTAGAAACATCGAGAAAGAGGGGAAGAGAGGGAGAGGTAGAAACATCGAGAAAGAGGGGAAGAGAGGGAGAGGTAGAAACATCGAGAAAGAGGGGAAGAGAGGGAGAGGTAGAAACATCGAGAAAGAGGGGAAGGAGAGAGAGAGAGGGGGGAGAGGGGGGAAGAGGGGAAGACAGGGAGAGGTAGAAACATCGAGAAAGAGGGGAAGAGAGGGAGAGGTAGAAACATCGAGAAAGAAGGGAAGAGAGAGAGAGGTAGAAACAATGAGAAAGAGGGGAAGACAGGGAGAGGTAGAAACATCGAGAAAGAGGGGAAGAGAGGGAGAGGTAGAAACATTGAGAAAGAGGGGAAGACAGGGAGAGGTAGAAACATCGAGAAAGAGGGGAAGAGAGGGAGGGGTAGAAACATCGAGAAAGAGGGGAAGAGAGGGAGAGGTAGAAACATCGAGAAAGAAGGGAAGAGAGAGAGAGGTAGAAACATCGAGAAAGAGGGGAAGACAGGGAGAGGTAGAAACATCGAGAAAGAGGGGAAGAGAGGGAGAGGTAGAAACATCGAGAAAGAGGGGAAGAGAGGGAGAGGTAGAAACATCGAGAAAGAAGGGAAGAGAGAGAGAGGTAGAAACATCGAGAAAGAGGGGAAGACAGGGAGAGGTAGAAACATCGAGAAAGAGGGGAAGAGAGGGAGAGGTAGAAACATCGAGAAAGAGGGGAAGACAGGGAGAGGTAGAAACATCGAGAAAGAGGGGAAGAGAGGGAGGGGTAGAAACATCGAGAAAGAGGGGAAGAGAGGGAGAGGTAGAAACATCGAGAAAGAGGGGAAGAGAGGGAGAGGTAGAAACATTGAGAAAGAGGGGAAGAGAGGGAGAGGTAGAAACATCGAGAAAGAGGGGAAGAGAGGGAGAGGTAGAAACATCGAGAAAGAGGGGAAGAGAGGGAGAGGTAGAAACATTGAGAAAGAGGGGAAGAGAGGGAGAGGTAGAAACATCGAGAAAGAGAGGGAGAGGTAGAAACATCGAGAAAGAGGGGAAGAGAGGGAGAGGTAGAAACATCGAGAAAGAGGGGAAGAGAGGGAGAGGTAGAAACATCGAGAAAGAGGGGAAGAGAGGGAGAGGTGGAAACATCGAGAAAGAAGGGAAGAAGAGCCAGGAAAAGAGAGAAGAGGGGGGCGAGGGCGAAGGACCGAGAAATTAACTGTGAAAGAGAGAAAGTAACTGTGAAAGAGAGAAAGAGAGAGAGAAGGAGGAGGAGAAAGAGATCGGACGAGAGACAAGGAGAGAGAGAGAGAGAGAAGGGATGAAAGAGAGAGGGAGAGACAGAGACTAAGAGACCAAGAGAGGGACACATATACACAGAGAGAGAGAGAGAGAGAGAGAGAGAGAGAGAGAGGGGAAATAGGGAGAGAAAGAAAGAGAGAGAGAAAGAGAGACAGAGACAGAGAGAGACAGAGACAGAGGAGCTTTAAAAGAAATGAACACATCCAATCTGTTTACATCGAAGCCACCCCACCACGAATCGTGATCACCAGATCAGACGTCCGTATTTCCGGTTTGCCGATAGATTTTATTTCATCAAGGCTGCTAACGATCTGCCAAGAGGTAGGTATGGGTTTAGGTTTTGACCCTTTGACAGGGATGAAGGATGCCTGCCTCTGTTGTAGCACAGACAGGGCCCTAGGGTCGTGTTATAAATGACCCACCCCCACTCCATTTCACCCCCTTGAACCCACACAATTTCTCCTTGTAAAATAATTTGCAATATAAACCACCTTTTTTGAAGCATCATGATATCATTATTTTACATTTACAAAAAACAAAACCAACCTTTATGTCTCCCGTTTATAGTAGTTCAAGGGAACGACAGAGTAATATAATTATGAAGCACATGCCAGCTCCTCCTTTTTCTTGTGTCTTATTTTCACGTTTACGATTGCACATAATCTACTAATAACAACAAACAGTTTTAACACATTATTCATGATATCAAACCAATAATAAGTAAAAAGGATCATTTAATCGTAAGAGACATGGCAAAAGCATTGTGATAATTAACAACGCTATTTTGCCGTGATTGTTAAGGGTGATGGATTTTCGTCTAAAATCACAATTAAACGTGGACGTTAAACCAAAGAACGAATGAAGCAAATGCGCAAGTGTGCACTCGGACACACACACACACACACACACACACACACACACACAAACACACACACAGACGCACGCACACACTTTTTGTTCACAACGAGGAAGAAGATAAAGGTTTAAAAAAAACCCAAAAAAACACAAGAAACACAAACCCCACTAAAGTTAATTAGAAATCCCAATATCCCTGGAAATCAAAGCGACCCGAAGCCCCTGCCTTCAATTTCCCCGAACCAAGCTGTAACTGTAACAACAGCCCACGATCCGACGGGGTCACAAACATGCCACCCTGACAGGGATGTTAAAACCCAAACTGGTTTGTGGTTCCGCTTTTTCCACTCCACTCACCCCCCCCCCACCCCCCTGCCCCTCCACACCCAACCCACCCACAGTTTTCTCTTCACTCCCAACCTCTGCGTTTTCCTCACACCCACCCCCTCCTTCCTTCCTCCCTCTCACCTAGGTTTCGTTTTTATCAGTGATGAAACAATCCTTCAACTGCTGTTTCTTCTCCAGTTTGGGAGTGCAGTTTCCCCCTTTAAAAGACGAAGAAGAAGAAGAAGCAGAAGATGAAGGAGTAGAATAAGAAGAAGCAGAAGAATAAGAAAAAGGCTGGATGTTGAGTAAATGAGAAAACGACGTTTCTTTTTGCCGATAAAAAAAACACATAATCATTGACGTCCACCTCTCCTGTTTAGAGGTTTCTTTGTTCTTCGCCTGTGTTCGTCTGTCCCTGACCCTGTCTCTCTCTCTGTCCCCTGCTACTGTTGTGGCTGTCATCTGGTTGAATGAGTTTTGATTCCGTTTTTATGATTGCTTTCTCTCCCCCCCCCTTCCCGACCGCCCCCCCTCTCTCACTCTCTCTCTCTCGCTCGTCACCAGCACGCTCTTGCTCTTGTCAATTCACTCTGTATTTTATCCTCCACTGTAATCTGCTCCCAGTTCTCCCCCCTGCTCTTCTTTATATTGAATTATATGATGTGATTTGGCATTGAATTACATGTAATTTCTTAATGCTCCAGGGCTGGCTGGAAGAATGAAAAAAAAAACCCCCAAAAAACACAACACAAAAAAACCCCAAACAAACATCTGACACAATTGCTCTGTCTGCCTCTCTGCTGTTGATTTATCGGGGGTTCTATTTGGAATGAAACCTTTCTCAAATATTGTGCCGCTTCTCATCATTTTTGCTGCAGCGACTACCGGCTACTACTGCTGCTGCTGTTGTTGCTACCGCCGCTGTTGCTATCTGTTGCTGCTAATGTTGCTGTTGCTATTGTTACTGTTGCTACTGCTGCTACTGCTGCTGCGGTTGCTACTACCATTGCTACTGTTGCTGCTGCTACTATCACTTTTGCTGCTACTGCTGCTGCTGCTGCTGTTGTTGCTACGGATGATACTACAGCTGCTGTTTCTACTGTTGTTGCTGCGTCTACTGCTTTTGCTACGGTTGAGAGAAGAGAGGGAGATAGAGACACAGACAGAGGAGAGAGAGAGGAGGAAGAGAGGAGAGAGGATGAGAGACAGAGAGAGAAAGGGAGGGAGGACAAGACAAGACAAGAGAAGACAAATTCTTTATTTCGAGGATAACAGATAAGCACTGGTGTGCTTTTTTTACATCCAGTCCCCGCCCTGAATAGGGTCTACACTACACAATGTTTAATAAAATGAAAGCATGGTGTTAGTAGAGATACACAACAGAAGAAAAAAAAATATGCATAAATCAAAACAAAAACAACAACCACACACACACACGCACGCACACGCACACACACACACACACACGACATACAGGCACTAGCATGGTGTTAGTAAAATGCACAGGTAAAAAAAAAAAAATCAAAGAAACAAACACACACAACACACACCGCATTGGAAGATCAAGGAAGATAAACTAGGAATAAGGTTAACAATACAAGAGAAGAAGAAACTACCGAGTATAAAAGAGAGAACTGTATAGGGGTGGAGGAGAGAGAGGGAGACATCATGAAAGAAGAAAGGAAATAAAAAGAGAAGAGAACACGAAGGTGGAACAAAGGAGAAACAATAAACACACAAGAAAGGAACAAAGGGAAAACGAAGGGAAGATTGACAGAAGGAAGCACAAGGGAGAGAAAATAGACGGAAGGAAGGAAGGAAAAAAAAAAGCAAAAACAAACAAACAAACAAAAAGGAAAACAACACACAATGAAATAAGAATGATAATTTTAGGACTAGAAAAGAAAGAAAGAACAACAAAACGACAGAAGAAAGAAAAGAAGAAAAGAAAGGGTCAAGAACAAAAGAAACAAGGAAAGAAGAAATAAAGAAGAACAACAACAAAAAAACACAGTAAAAAAGAGAAATGAAGAATTTAAAAAAAATATCACACCTCCCACTACCCACTGCCAAACGTAGAACCACACACACACACACACACACACACACACACACACACACACGTAAAAGCAAAGAAAGAAGAATGTAGCAGTAACAGAGAGAGAGAGAGAGAGAGAGAGAGAGAGAGAGAGAGAGAGAGAGAGAGAGAGAGAGAGAGAGCAAAAAAAAAGACGTCAAACAGAAAAGCAGAAAACTATTTCACCCCACATCTCTCTCTACCCTCTGTGAATCACAGCATCATAAACACAAGAGAGAAACAAAGAAAACGATGATAACACTTAAGGCATAAAAAGAAAGAACGAAAGAATGAGAGGAGGAAAGAAAAGAAGAGAGAGAGGGAAAAATAAAAATAAAGATGAAAAGTGTTTTATCTCCCTCCCACACCCCAACCCCACTACCTCAACTGCCCCATGTCAAACACAGCACCATTCTTACAGAACACAGTCAAAGAAAGAAGAGTTAAGGAATAAAAAAGACCAAAAAAAAAAAAAAAAAAAAAAAAGACAAAGAAAAGAAAACTATTTTATCCCTCTCCCACCCATCCCCTCCCAGCCCCCCCCCCCCGCCCCCCATGTCAAAACGCAGCATTATGTATGCAGAAATAAACATAAAAAAAGAAAAGTAGAGGAATCAAAGAAAGAAGGAAAGAAAATAGAAACAAGCAAAAGAAAGAAAGAAAAGAAGAAAAAAAGAGGAAAAGTAAAGTGGTTCCCTCCTCCTCCACTCCTTTACCCGCCCCTCGTCTACCCCCTCCCCGAACCTAGAAAGATAAGTGTTTTATCTCACCCCTGACCCCCCCCCCTCCCCGACCCTAGAAAGATAAGTGTTTTATCTCACCCCTGCCCCCCCCCCTCCCCGAACCTAGAAAGATAAGTGTTTTATCTCACCCCTGCCCCCCCCCTCCCCGACCCTAGAAAGATAAGTGTTTTATCTCACCCCTGACCCCCCCCCCCTAGAAAGATAAGTGTTTTATCTCACCCCTGACCCCCTCCCCCCTCCCCGACCCTAGAAAGATAAGTGTTTTATCTCACCCCTGCCCCCCCCCCCTCCCCGACCCTAGAAAGATAAGTGTCTTATCTCTCTCCTAACCCCCCCCCCCCCCCCCGACCCTAGAAAGATAAGTGTCTTATCTCTCTCCTAAACTCCCCCCCCCCGACCCTAGAAAGATAAGTGTTTTATCTCACACCTGACCCCCCCCCCTAGAAAGATAAGTGTTTTATCTCACCCCTGACCCCCTCCCCCTCCCCGACCCTAGAAAGATAAGTGTTTTATCTCACCCCTGACCGCCCACCCTCCCCGACCCTAGAAAGATAAGTGTTTTATCTCACCCCTGACCCCCCCTCCCCGACCCTAGAAAGATAAGTGTTTTATCTCACCCCTGACCCCCTCCCCGACCCTAGAAAGACAAGTGTTTTATATATCTCACCCCTGACCCCCTCCCCCCTCCCCGACCCTAGAAAGATAAGTGTTATATCTCACCCCTGACCCACCTCTCCGGCCCTACAATCCCATGTCAAACGCAGCATCACACACATACACACACACACACACAGAGACACAGACACAA
>NC_134896.1:53485393-53490393 GCF_041734735.1 Babylonia areolata
TCGCACACCACGCCACCCGCTCCCTCCGACACCCGCTCGTACCCCTCCACCCCGGTCCCGGCCCCGCCGCCACCCCGGGTACCCGCTCCTCCCACCCCGGGTGGCAGGGGGATGTGACAGCGGTGAGCCAGGTACCCCCGGAGCTGGACCCCCACGGACTGGCTGACACAGGACGTCCAGTTCAGGCTGTGGACGTAGGGAGGAGAGGGGAGGAGAGGAGAGGAGAGGTCAGTGAAGGGAACCAGCACGTGTCTCTTGTTGTATTTTGTATTTCTTTTTATCACAACAGATTTCTCTGTGTGAAATTCGGGCTGCTCTCCCCAGGGAGAGCGCGCCGCTACACTACAGCGCCACCCTTTTTTTTATTATTTTTTTTTCCTGCGTGCATTTTTATTTGTTTTTCATATCGAAGTGGATTTTTCTACAGAATTTTGCCAGGAACAACCCTTTTGTTGCCGTGGGTTCTTTTACGTGCGCTAAGTGCATGCTACACACGGGACCTCGGTTTTTCGTCTCATCCGAATGACTAGCGTCCAGACCACCACTCAAGGTCTAGTGGAGGGGGGGGGGGGGAGAAAATATCGGCGGCTGAGCCGTGATTCGAACCAGCGCACTCAGATTCTCTCGTTTCCGAGGTGGACGCGTTACCTCTAGGCCACCACTCCACCACTGTTATGTGTACTGCTGATACTGCTACTGCTACTACTACTACTGCTAGATTCTAAAAAATATTGGAACAACCCTTCAACAATAATACAACTACCACTACTACTACTGCTACTGGATAATGACAATATGAAATGATTTATATAAAAAATGTAATAAGAACACTACTACCGCTACTACTAGAAAATGACGATAAAAATGAATTCTAAAACTAAAATTGTAACAACCCTTCTACTACTACTACCACTACCACCACTACTTCTACTAGAAAATGACGATGGCAATAAATTCTATAAAAAAATTTAAAAAAAAGAAAAAAAGAAAAAGAAAGAAAGAAAGAAAAAAACAAAACGAAAAAAACCCAACCCTTCTAGAACAATACTGCTACTACCACAACTAAAAAATGACAATATGAATAGATTCTATTAAAAAAAATGTAACACCCCTTCTACAACAATACTACTACTACTACTACTACCACCACCATTACTACTACTAGAAAATGACGATAGCAATAAATTCTTTTAAAAACCCTTCCACAACAATACTCCTACCACCACCACTACTGCTACCAGAAAATGACCACAAAAATAAATTCCAAATAAATTGTAACAACCTTTCTACAACAATACTACTACGACTACAACTACAACTACTAGAAAATGACATTGATAAATGAATTAACAAAATATTGTAACAACATTCCAGGGCGGGGGGGGGGGGGGGGGTGGGGCAGGGGAAACACACACACACACACAAAAAGGCGAACACACACACACACACACACACACACACACACAAGAAGAACACAGAGAGAGAGACAGGCAGACAGACAGACAGGTAGACAGGCAGAGACAGACAGAGAGACAGACAGACAGACAGACAGACAGAGAGACAGACAGACAGGCAGAGACAGACAGACAGACAGAGAGCGAAGAGAAGAGGTGCTCACCTAAAGAGCAGACCCTCATTCCAGGGTGGGGGGCAGGGGAAGCCGGACCAGAACTCCACCAGCACGGGGTCCAGTGAGGAGGGGAGGGACCCCACAGCCCCTGGTGACGTCATGACGGCTTGCCGATGATGACGCGGCCGGTGGATATGACGTCACTACAGTCACCACCCTCGACGACTTTGCTGACAGCGGTGAGCCGCTCACAGCACACTACTCACTCTCTCTCTCACACACACACACATGCCGTGTGTTAATCTTGCCAAGGATTCGAACGTTGAAACGGAATCTGCATGTGTCAAAAGGTGCGGGCACATCCATATAAGCAACACCACGTCTGCTTAAAAACAAACAAACAAACGATAAACGGACAGCAGATGCCTGACCCAAACATAAACTCAACGCGGTAAAAGATAGGGCAGCAGTTCAGTAAGTTCACTGGCTGTTACCGCTAGACGCTGAAGAGACTGGGTCCATAATTCTTGACGCTGTGACGAAGCCCCGCCAGCCGGAACTCGAAGCATCCGTTTCGCAAGGACTTCCGTATGACGCGGAGCCTGACAAAGGCACCACCACCACCACCACTACCACAAAAGCACGTGCAACACGACACGGTCTCGTGTTGTGGGGCATGCAGAACGCCAAGAAAGAAACACAAAAGCACAGTCCTGGGACACAAACCCAGTGGCGAGTGACGGGGGCTAAGTGGTTAAAAAATTTAAACGGGTGTCGGGAGGGGACCAGTCGACGATAATCGTTTACAGAGAACTATGAATATTTCAGCAGCAGCGGCAGCGGCAGCAGCGGCGGCAGCACACATTAGACACACAACCACACAAAAACGGACGTCAAAGTCGTTGTGGTCTCTGAGGCCAACACAAGGGGAGTGGAGTCATGAAACATCCCACTGGTGATCGGCCTACTTCATCCTTTGGTTGGAAGTGTTATCGCCAGATTTTTGTTTTCGTTCCCTTTTTTCGAACACACGCAAAAACACGCATTTACGAACACAAACAAGAAGAAGTGTTGGTAGTGCATAAGAGCACGTGATCTACGTCACAGTTCTGGACACAAGGGAAAAGAGGCAGATGACAGATTCACGAAGAAAGCAGGTTTCTGAGCCGTCCGTCAAAGGCTGGTAGTCGAGACGTCGGAATGGATGAAACAAGGCTTGTACACCAGAGCGTGTGCAGCCGATTAACACACTCAGTACGGCCAGTCCTCTCTTCTCCTCTACACAGACCCCTCGGATGTCCAGTGGGTGTCTGAATGACCCAACCTTTAGCTTCCGTCGTCAGAATTGTGGTATTCTTTGTCAACATTCACCTCTTCAGTATAAGAGCCTTCCGCTTGCAATATTTTGATGATGGTAATTGGGGTGAAACGCTGTTAACGTCGTCTCTTTCGCCGTTCGTATGGAGAGAGTTAAAAACAAAAGGATTAGTTAGTCGAAGGTGACGCAGAACTGTATGCACTATGTCCCCATCCATGTCTGAAGTCCATTCCTCCAATCAGCTCTTCAACATCGGCTGCCTGTGGTTTTTGTTTCAGGACGCATTCTGTAATCCTGCATGCTGTTGTTGTTGCTGTTGCTGTTGCTGTTTCCCGCCACTCTCACACAGAATCGGTGTCGTCATTGCCGTGCCCTGGCTAATCTGGAAAAAGAGAGAGAAACAATCAGTGGTAAGTTATTCAGTCACAATCGTTAAACCTACGCAGACTTAATACTTGACAGAAGCATGTGGCACTCTGTTCACGTTGTAGATACGAGTTAAGAAGAAAGTGAGGTTGAGGCGGAAGGAGAAGAAGAAGAAGAAGAAGAAGAAGAAGAAGAAGAAGAAGAAGAAGAAGAAGAAGAAGAAGCAGAAGAAGCGGAAGGAGATGAAAAACAAGGAGATGAACAAAAACGAGAAGTACAAGAAGAAGAACAACAGAGAGAACAAAAAGAAGAACAATAAGTATGACAATAACGATGATGAGGACGAGACAGGAGGAGGAGGAGAAAGAAGAGAAAAAGAAGAAGCAGCAGCAGCAGAAGAAGAAACACTGTCACACAAGCTTCATCGATGATCCAACTGGCCATGATTTTTACATTACAGACGCTGCATTGATTACTCTTCATCAGCACAAAGACACGCCTTTAAAAACATTAATCAGCCAGAAACTAAGCATTGTGGTCATGAAGCCCACCACCACCAGCATCATAAAAGCAACAAGGTTTTCTTTTCAACGCTCGCCGTCTCTGAACACGGATCCAAATTTGCGATCAAATTACCACGAGTGCACTCAAGCACCCAAGCGCGCGCACACACATGAACACGCACACACATATACGCGCGCGCGCGCACACACACACACACACACACATGCGCACAATAACAGACGTATACAACCACATACTGAAGCACATGCAAGCACACACACACACACACACACACACACACACACACACACAGATTTTATATATATATATATATATATATATATATATATATAGAGAGAGAGAGAGAGAGAGAGAGAGAGAGAGAGAGAGAGAGGCAGACAGACAGACAGAGAGCAACAGAGTGACAGAAATAAAGACAAAACAGATGTGCACATACACGAAGAAAGTTTTCAGACATACAGACATACAGACACGAAACACTGTGACATTTTATTGCACGGGCCTAAGAACTGTGTCACAACAAAAACAGCCACTACTTGTAAAACGAATCACCAGAATAATTATTTTTATATCCTATTTTTTTTTCTTCTTCAAAACAGTCATTAACCCCCCCCCAAATCACACACAAAATAAACACGAAAAACGCACACAAAAACAACCAAAGCACACAGCAAACGACGGGCGAAATTATTCGTACAATATTTATACTTCCGATAATGTGACAATATTTGTCGCACATAAAATGAAAGTAGCGGCACAAAAAAAATAAAGCCTGGTTTTTGTTTTTCATTTCCCTTCGTCTTTCTAGCTGTGTAGCTAATCATTCGCTTTTTTTCTTCTGTTCCTTTCAGCAATAATCTGTGCCCTTTCTTCCTCCCTGAACAAACACACGTGTACACACACACACACGCACACGCACACACAAACGCACACAAGCTAACACACACACACAACACACACACACACACTAACACACATACACACGTAACCAAACATACTCATGCGCGTATACATTCTCTCTCTCTCTCTCTCTCTCTCTCTCTCTCTCTCTCTCACACACGCACACACAACCGAACAAACACAGAAACACACAGACGCACAGACACAAATAGAATTACATTCATATAACCAAATGCACACATACACACGCAGACCGACACACACACACACACACACACACGCCGTGTAAACAACAACAACAACAACATCATCACAACGAAA
>NC_134896.1:53502893-53505393 GCF_041734735.1 Babylonia areolata
CAAAGAGAGAGACAAAGATGGGGTGACACAGTCCAGAACAAAGAGAGAGACAAAGATGGGGTGACACAGTGCAGAACAAAGAGAGAGACAAAGATGGGACGACACAGTGCAGAACAAAGAGACAACAATGGGGCGACACAGTCCAGAACAAAGAGAGAGACAAAGATGAGGTGACACAGTCCAGAACAAAGAGACAAAGATGGGGCGACACAGTGCAGAACAAAGAGAGAGACAAAGATGGGGTGACACAGTGCAGAACAAAGAGAGAGAGAGAGACAAAGATGGGGTGACACAGTGCAGAACAAAGAGACAAAGATGGGGCGACACAGTCCAGAACAAAGAGACAAAGATGGGGTGACACAGTGCAGAACAAAGAGAGAGAGAGACAAAGATGGGGTGACACAGTCCAGAACAAAGAGACAAAGATGGGGTGACACAGTGCAGAACAAAGAGAGAGAGAGAGGAGGTGACACAGTCCAGAACAAAGAGAGACAGAGAGGGGGTGACACAGTCCAGAACAAAGAGACAAAGATGGGGCGACACAGTCCAGAACAAAGAGAGACAGAGAGGGGGTGACACAGTCCAGAACAAAGAGAGACAGAGAGGGGGTGACACAGTCCAGAGAGACACAGTGGGAGGGAGAGAGAGAGAGAGAGACAGAGAGAGAGAGACAGAGAGAGAGAGAGAGAGAGAGAGAGAGGGGTGACGGAGAGAGAGAGAGAGATGGAGAAAGAGAGACTGAGAGATAGAGAACACAGCGATAGAGACAGAGGCAGAGCGTGAGACAGACAGAGAGAGAGAGGTGGATTTACAAGGGATGCTTGATAATGAAGATGAATTGTTGAGGGTAATGAAAGAGCTAAAGATTGAGTTAGAGACAGATAGAATAACAACAGCAACAACAACAACCACCCCAAAACAAGAGATGATAGCAGAAAGAAATTGAATCGAAACATCCTGAACTAAGGGAAAAGAAATGTAAGTTCGTGCCCTCAACCTGACCTCACACAAAGTGAACAAAAACAACAACAACAACAAACAAAAACGTTAAGTAAAGAAAAGATCCGCTGTTAAAAGAAAAGGAAATATATTCTTCGAGTAGCCTATTTCACGACGTCTGCAGCGTCATTGAACAATCAATTAATTTCTGAGGCATGTACGAAAATTATTTGAAATGATCTTTTATGGATGGGCAAACGGCTTATTGCTTATTTTGATATTCAGTGTCTCATAATTTTTCTAAATGATATTTCATGGATATGAAAATGGCTTCAAGTTACTGATTTTGACATTCAGTGTCTCGTACCTGGGAACTGATTTATACCCCTTTTACACGAACCACAACTCTGCACACATCACTACACTCCCTTTCACACAAACCGCAGTATACCCACCTTTCACACAAACCACAGCATTACACAATATACACAGCTTTCACACAAACCACAACATTACACAATATACCCACCTTTCACACAAATCACAACATTACACAATATACACAGCTTTCACACAAACCACAACATTACACAATATACACAGCTTTCACACAAATCACATGACACAATATACACAGCTTTCACATAAACCACAACATTACACAATATACCCACTTTTCACACAAACCACAACATTACACAATATACACAGCTTTCACACAAACCACAACATTACACAATATACCCACCTTTCACACAAACCACAACATTTAACAATGCACTCGCCTTTCATTACAAGCGGCAACATTTAACAATTACACACCTTTCATCACAAACGGCAACATTTGACAGTGTACTTACACACCTTTCATCGAAACCCTTGACACTGGCACATACCACATCCTCTTCCATACAACTGTACCTGCAAAGTGCCTCACGAAACGAGACAGTCCCATTTCACAATTCGTTCCATCGTATCTGAGCAGTTTTCTACCTGGACAGAGCCCCCAACCTCTCCCCCGCCCCCCCACGCCCCCCAATTTTTTTTTTCGTTAGTAGCTGGTTCGCTCAGTAGCTCAGTAAATAGTTGGCAGAACAAATCCTGAACGACCCAGCCGGCACATGCAGTATGGGCAAGGCAAAGGGGAGAATCACACAGTTTTCATTCGGTCCTTTCCCCCCCCCCCTTTCATTCTCTCTCTCTCTCTCTCTCTCTCTCTCTCTCTCTCCTCCCCTCTCTCTCAATTCTCTCTCTTTCTTTCCTTCTTTCTTTTTGGCTTGCTTTCAGCGCCAGGTCTGCTGGTGGTGGGCTGCTAAAAACGTGTGTGACTAAAGAGGGAGAGAGAGAGGGGGATAGAGAGAGAGAGAGGTAGAGAGAGACAGAGATAGAGAGAGGTAGAGAGAGAGAGAGAGGTTGAGAGAGAGAGGTAGAGAGAGAGAGAGGTCCCCCCTTGACCAACGCACGCTGACCCCCTAATCCTTGATCTGCTTCAACAACATTGCCTTTGTCCGGTCCCCACACTCTCTCTGTCCCTCCCTTCCTCTCTCCCCCCCCTCTCTCT
>NC_134896.1:53510393-53527893 GCF_041734735.1 Babylonia areolata
GAACGAGAACAAGAACAAGAACAAGAACAAGAACGAGAACAAAACTTTAATCTCCAGGCCTCCGGCCCCTAGAAAGAGGTCAAAAGTACACAGTATGGTGATCACTCAACCACAACAAAATGTAAAATACGTACTAACTTAACCTGCAGAACAAAAGTGCTTCTCGTGCATTGTAAATTAATTCTAACTTTCATCATTGTTGTCACAGAATTCCTGTCGTATCTTCAGGGCATTAAATATATAAACGCATAGTTTACGAATACTGTACACAGAACCATTCTTCATCAAGTGAACATACGATTGACCTTCAGAGTTCAGATGTTTTTGCCGCAGGTCATTGTAAAGGACACAATTGTTTATAAAATGGTTTTCATCTTCGATTACATTACAACGTTTACATGCGTAATTTGAATTACATTTGAATGTTCTTCTAAAAAAATGATCCATTTATTGGGAGCAAACCAAGCCGTAATTTTACTAAACGAAAGAGAGAGAGAGAGAGAGAGAGAGAGAGGGGGGGGGGGGGGCGGGGGGGGGGGGGGGGGGGGGGGGGGGGGGGGGGGGGGGGGGGAGACCGAACGACTGACACAGCAAGAGCCAGAGGAAAGTGATGGCCTAGAGGTAACGCGTCCGCCTAGGAAGCGAGAGAATCTGAGCGCGCTGGTTCCAATCACGGTTCAGCCGCCGATATTTTCTCCCCCTCCACTAGACCTTGAGTGGTGGTCTGGACGCTTAGTCATTCGGATGAGACGATAAACCGAGGTCCCGTGTGCTAGCATGCACTTAGCGCACGTAAAAGAACCCACGGCAACAAAAGGGTTGTTCCTGGCAAAATTCTGTAGAAAAATCCACATCGATAGGAAAAACAAATAAAACTGCATGCAGGAAAAAAATACAAAAAAATGGGTGGCGCTGTAGTGTAGCGACGCGCTCTCCCTGGGGAGAGCAGCCCGAAATTCACACACAGAAATCTGTTGTGATAAAAAGAAATACAAATACAAATACAACCAGCAGGTCAAAATGTTCAAACCAGTCATCCCAAATCCCTGGCAATCGATGAGTGACGGTGCAACCCCACCTCCTCTTCCAACACCCTCCCCACCCCAACCCCATTCCCCAGGCCAGCCCCACTCCACCCCCACACCCCACACCACCATCCTCCACCACAGCCCACCACCTCTCTCTCTGCCCCCCCCCCTCTCCCGTGCAAACGGGTGGTTCGATTTGAAGCATTAGATGTCGACGACACGTCCCGTCTCCAGCGATACCCGCTGTGCAGAGAGACCAAGGTACCCACTGGGTTCCACACTCGGACAAAGAGACAGAAAGAAAGACAGAAAGAAAGAAAAAGAAAGAAAATAAGGATGGAAGAAAGAAAAAAATCAAGAACAAAAAAGGGAAGAAAGAAGAGGAAAAAAATAAAGCAAAAAAAGAAGAAAGAACAAAAGAAAAAAGGAGGGAAAGAAGAAAGAAAAAGTAAAAAAGTAAAAGAAAGAATGAAAAAAGAGCGAGTAAAAAGAATCGTTAAAAAGGAAGAACGAACAGAAAAAACCCCCAGCAGAATGAATGAAGGAAAGAAAAAGGAAGAAAGAAGGAACGTAATACTGAACAAGAAAGAGGAAAAAAGTAACACACACACAAAAAAGAAAAGAAAAAGAGGGAAAAATCAGAAAGGAACGAAAGAAAAAAAACCACAAAAAAACAAACCTCTCCTCCACACTCTCTTCCCCGTTACCCCATCCAACCGTGTCACCCACACTCCTTGCCCACACCCCACACCTACCCCAATTCCTCACTCACCCCCCCTCACCACCCCCACTCCCCAACCCACCACCCCCCCCCCCCACCCCCCCCCGCTCTCACACAGGGAAGTTCGATTCCCGTCATCATTAGATGAGGACACCACGTCCCGTTTCCACCGAGACCCGCTCAGCCGAGAGACCAGGGTCCCCATTTTAGTGGCACGCTGCGTGTGTGTTTTGCCCGGACAACTCGGATATGGTGAAAGAAAGAAAGACAGGAAGGACGGAAGGAAGAAAGGGAGGAAGAAAGGAAGGAAGGAAGAAAGAAAGGGAGGAAGGAAAGTGTGGAGGAAGGAAGAAAGGGAGGAAGAAAGAAATAAAGAAAGGAAGGTAGGGAGGAAGAAAGGAGGAAAGGAAGAAAGTAAGAAGGAAAGGAAGAAGGAAGGAAGAAAGGAAGGAAGAAAGAAAGACATAAAGATGGGTTAAGAAATCAAAATGAAGTAAAAAAAAATAAATAAATAAAGAATGAAAAAAAAGAAGAAAGAAAAAACCCAACAACAACAGAAAAGATAGAAAGTAAAGAAAAAAAAGGAAAAAACAAAAAAAAAAAAAAAGAGATTGAAGGTAAAGACAGAAAGAAAAAGCGAGAAAGAAAAATAAGAAACAAGAGAAAAAAGAACGAAAAAAAAATAAATAAAAAATTTAAAAAGGTAGAATGGAAGCAGGAAAAAACAGAAGAAAGAAAAAACAAAAACAAAAAACGAAAGAAAACAAGAGAGAAAGGAAGAAGAAAATGAACAGAAACAAGACAGAAATTAAAGGAAAAAAAAAACAAACAGAAAAAAGAGAGAAAAAGAAAGACTCAAAAAGACAAGGAAAAAAAAAACAATCAAAAAGAAGAAAGAAACAAGACCAAAAAAAAAAAAAAAAGACAAGAAGAAGAAAAAAAAGACAGAAGAAATGAAACACAGAAAGAAAAAAAAAAGGAGAAGGTTAGAACAAAACGAACTCATTAACGAAACGAAATCTCTCGCGAGAACGAGAAGCATAACCAGGGTGATAACTTTTTATCAGCAACCATAAAGCGAACTAAGAAGCGAGCGATGATCAGGAAGTCAATATGACTGTAAGCGGGATCTCTGGAATATCGTCTTTTTCATCTCTAGCCCTCAAGCAAATTAACAAGCGATGAAAATGAAGTCAATAATTATCAAGGTACGCGACTCCCAAGGCAGAGGGAATGAATAAACGGAGAATAAGAGGAGACATTAACAAGGGTATGTGGAGGGAGGGGAGGGAGGGAGAAACGGAGGGAGGGGGGGGAGAGAGAAGGGGAGGGAGAGAGAGAGAGAGAGAAGGAGAGAGAGAGAGGAGAGAGAGAGAGAAGGAGAGAGAGAGAGAGAAGGAGAGAGAGAGAGAGAGAGAGAGAGAGAGAAGGAGAGAGAGAGAGAGAGAGAAGGAGAGAGAGAGAGAGAGAGAGAAGGAGAGAGAGAGAGAGAGAGAGAAGGAGAGAGAGAGAGAGAGAAGGAGAGAGAGAGAGAAGAGAGAGAGAGAGAGAGAGAGAGAGAGGAGTGGAGAGAATGAGCAACAAAGACTTTCATTTCATTCATTGAGAAAGAGAGAGAGACACACACACACACACAGAGACAGAGAGAGAAGGAGAGAGAGAGAGAGAGAGAGAAGGAGAGAGAGAGAGAGAGAAGGAGAGAGAGAGAGAGAGAAGGAAAGAGAGAGAGAGAGGAGTGGAGAGAATGAGCAACAAAGACTTTCATTCATTCATTGAGAGACACACACACACACACACACACACACACACACACACACACACACACACACACACAGAGACAGAGAGAGAAGGAGAGAGAGAGAGAGAGAGAGAGAGTGGAGAGAGAGGAGAGAGAGAATGAGCAATTAAGAAATTAATTCATTCATTGAGAGAGAAAGAGAGAGAGAGAGAGGGAGAGAGAGAGAGGGGGGAGAGAAAGAGAGTGAAGGAGAGAAAGAGATAGAGCGAGAGCGAGAGAGAGAGAGAGAGTGTGTGTGAACAGAGAGGACAGACGGTTTATTCCTAACAGACCTTGGCCTAGGCACCCCAGGAAGGAGAATTTGAACAAATAAACAATAACTGTATCACTTCTAGACAGGAGACTGAAGATAATGCCACGATGAATTTCAGGTAAATCAGATATATTGAGAAAATATATCCCTGCATTTATAGACTTTGTACAAATACAGAGAAAGATTTCATATAACATTCTGGTCAGTTCGAGATAACAGTAGAATCAATCTGAAAAGATTAAGTTGTCAATAACATCTGGGTCGAATAAATGTTGAGAGAGAGAGAGAGAGGAGGAGGAAGGAGGAGGAGGAGAGAGAGAGGGAGAGAGAGAGACAGACAGGGAGAGAGATAGAGAGCGAGAGGGAAAAAGAGAGAGAGAGAGAGAGGAGGAAGGAGGAGGAGGAGGAGGAGAGACAGAGGGAGAGAGAGAGACAGACAGAGAGAGAGAGATAGAGAGCGAGAGGGAGAGGGAAAGAGAGAGAGAGAGAGAGAGAGAGAGAGAGAGAGAGAGAGGAAAAGAGAGACAGACAAGTTATAAAACCAACGACGTAGCGACAAAGTTTCGAACAGCAAATCACCAGCCATGTGTATAACACCATGATTTGGGTCAGTCTTCGAAAAACAACGTAAATAAAAGAAAAAAAAACACATACAATTTCACAAAGGACAGAACGAAGAAGAAGTGAAAAAAGCAAGCAAGAAAGAAACCAGAAGAAGAAGAAAAAGCCAGACACAGCTCTGCGTAAAATCTGTGATGTGGTGGTGGAAAAAACCATGAAAGAGGAATCAGCCGTTTGCCACGTGTAAAAGGCAGGACGTCTACAAATTGACACACCAGAAAGAGGCGAACAAACACATTCGGATGAGACGATAAACCGAGGTCCCGTGTGCATGCAGCATGCACTTAGCGCACGTAAAAGAACCCACGGCAACAAAAGGGTTGTTCCTGGCAAAATTCTGTAGAAAAATCCACTTCGATAGGAAAAACAAATAAAAAACTGCACGCAGGTAAAAAAAAGGAAAAAAAAAGGGTGGCGCTGTAGTATACGGACGCGCTCTCCCTGGGGAGAGCAGCCCGAATTTCACACAGAGAAATCTGTTGTGATAAAGAAAAATACAAAAAACAAACAAACAACAACAACAACAAAAAACAACAACAAAACCAAAAACAAAACAAAAAGAGGTCACAAAGTAATCATCTGTTTGTGTGGACACGAAAAAACCCCAAGGAATACATACAATTGTGCATGCGTGTCTGTGTGTAAGACAGAGAGAGAGAGAGAGAGTGAGAGAGGGAGAGAGAGAGGGAAGGAGGGAGAAGGAGAGAGAGAGAAAGAGAGAGGTAGCGGGAGAGAGAGAGAGAGAAAGAGAGAGAATGGGAGAGAGAGGGAGGGAGATAGAGAGCGAATAAATGTGTGCGTGCGTGCGTGCGTGCGTGCGTGTGTGTGTGTGTGTGCACGAGTGTCAGTGTGTGTATGTATGTATGTATGTGTAAATGAGTGTGTATATTTAGCGTGCACGTGAATGTGCGTCAATAGACTTGCGTGTCAGTGCATTCACGTGGGGGAGAACATCATTGAATAATATGTGCACATGCTGTTTGCCTTTAAATCAAACCTGTGTGAGTGAGCCGTTCTACCACGCCGTGATGACAAGGTGTCCACTTTCCCGGTCATTAGTGTGTGTGTGTGTGTGTGTGTGTGTGTGTGTGTGTGTGTGTGTGTACGCGCGCGTGTGTGTGCGTGCCCGTGCATACGTGCATTCATGATCCACGCACGTACAGTATTTGTCCTCATGCCGGCGGTCCGTCTTTGATCTCCAGCCGCTGTCAGTGTGTCTGGCACCGTGATCCGCAGAGGGCTGCACCTGGGGGTTGGGGTTTTATCGTCACCCTGCTGCTGCTGCTGCTGCCACAACTGGGTCATTTCGTTATCTAGGTCATCACGTAAAGCCACAACACACACACACACACACACACACACACAAAGAGAGAGAGAGAGAGAGAGAGAGAGAGAGAGAGAGGGAGACAGAAAGATGTACAGAGAGAGAAGGAGAGGGACAGAGAGGAGAGGGACAGAGAGGAGAGTTAGAGAGAGAGAGACAGACAGACAGACAGATAGACATACAGATACATACAGAGAGAGAGGGAGAGGGAGAGAGAGAGGGAAAGACATAGAGACATAGAAAGATGTAGCAGCAGCAGTAGTAGTAGTAGTAGTAGTAGTAGAAGGAGGAGGAGAAGGAGAAGGAGAGGAAAAAGAAGAAGAAGAAGAAGGATGAGAAGAAGAAGAAGAAGGAGGAGGAGGAGGAAGGAGAAGAAGGAGAAGAAGAAGAAGAAGAAGAAGAATAGAAGAAGGAGGAGGAGGAGGAGGAGGAGGAAGAGAAGGAGGAGGAGGAGGAAGAAGAGAAGGAGAAGGAGGAGGAGGAGGAGGAGGAGCAGAAGAAGAAGAAGAAGAAGAAGGGTCAAATGACCAGAAAGACAAGAGCTGGCTGCAGGTAAACATTGAAACATACTTCGCACGCACGCAAACACGCAGTCTCTTGCTGTTGTTTTTTTTCCTCCTCTGTCTAAAAAGAAAGATGGAGAGAGAGCCACACATACAGAGAGAGAGAGAGAGAGAGAGAGAGAGAGAGAGAGAGAGAGAGAAGAGAGAGAGAGAGAGAGAGAGAGAGAGAGAGAGAAAGAGAGAAAGAGAAGAGAGAGATAGACAGACATACAGACAGAGTGTGGGAGGATGCATCTACACAAATGCTTTTTCTCTTTCTTTCCCCTTTTACACACCACACACACACACACACACAACACCGCCTTGCCCCCCCCCCCCCCCCACACACACACATTTACACATGTGCAGTCGTGCGCAAACTCACGTGCAAAAAAAATACCTCACTCCATAAACACACACTTTGTCACTGCCCCTCAAGTTTCTCTTCTAAACTCTTTGCTTGCAAGAACATGTTTTCATTCGCTCCAACACAAATATCGTCTCGTATCGAACGCTTTGAAGCCCCGTCGAAGAGCGACAAAATTAATGTTTGTAGAAATTTGAAGAGATTGGAAAAAATTGATTGATGTATACCCTGGCATTTGCCTGATGTTGACAAGTTTCATTTGGTTAAATTTAGGTGAGTTTTGATTAACGTGAAACTGAATTGTGTGGAAATGGCTGGATTCTTTGAGTTTTTTGTGTGAATATCATTTGAGATGAGACATTTGTTGTTTTTACTTGTGAGTGTTTGAAGTTGGAAACATTCCTTACATGGTTAAGAAAACACACACACACACACACACAAAGAAAGAGAGAGAGAGAGAGAGAGAGAGAGAGAGAGAGAGAGAGAGAGAGAGAGAGAACGCACAGCCGTCATAGAAAAACAAAGTATATATTTAGACGCAGATATATACATTTCATGTCTTCAAAAGTCCAAAATGCTCGAAGAACAGACAAAAACGGCGATGGTTTACACCCTTCCACCCACACACAGGGAGACACACCCCCCCCCTCCCCCCCCGCACCACACACACACAGACACACGCACACACACACACACACACACACACCACGCACTTATATAACTTTTCATGGCATTACAGTCTTCATTCTGAAAGCGTTTCCAAATCGGCGAATCTGTCCAGTGAAACCCAAAGTGGCGATTGATATTCTAGAAGAAAACTGACGCATGTTTTCTCCAGTGGTTCTTGTGGTTTTTGATTTGTTTGTGTTTGTTTTGTTCGCTGGTTTGGAATCCCCCCCCCCCCCCGCCCCACCCCCCCCTGCTCTATACAGAGCACCATTTCTGTGGCACTTCCACGCACACCACTCTTCCCCAACCCCCATATATTGTAACATCTCGTTTTGCTTCTCAAGTTTTTCTTGGATGTTGCAATGAATGAAAATAAATGTTCCATTTAAGCTTGTCGTTTCCCCCTCCCCTACCCCCCCCCCCCCACACACACATATGCGCATATGCATGTATGTGCGTGCGTGCGTGTGTGTTTGTGTGTGTGCGTGCACACGTGTGCCCGTGTGTGTGTGTTTGAGCGTGCGTAACCCCCTTGCATACTTGGCGTGCGTACGTATTAGCGTTGGAGCGAGCGTACAACCGAGGGCGTGTCGCTGTGGGTCCACTACCACGCTGCCTCCACGGGGAGTCCCCTTTCCCTGTCATTAGTGACGTCAGTCTGTCTGTCCGTCTGTCTGTCCTGATGCCGGCGGCCCCGCTTTGATCTCCAGCCGCTGTCAGCGTCTCTGGCACCGTGGTCCGCAGACAAGCAGCACCTGCCGCCGCATTGTCCTGGGAACAGGGAGGGCTGGGTGTTTGCCTTTCCCTGCCATGGGTGATCATTACAGGCAGCCACAGAGAAGGAACGGGGGAGGAGAACGAGGAGAAGAAGGAGGGGGAGGATGAGGACGCGAGGAGGAGGAGGAGGAGGAGGAAGAGGGGGAGGAGGAGGAAGAGGGGGAGGAGGAGGAGGGGGAGCAGGAGGAGGAGGATGAGGACGCGAGGAGGAGGATGGGGAGTGGGAGGAGGAAAGGAGGGGGAGGAGGAGGAGGGGGAGGAGGAGGAGGGGAGGAGGAGGATGGGGAGTGGGAGGAGGAAGAGGGGGAGGAGGAGGAGGGGAGGAGGAGGAAAAGAGGAAGAGGAGGGTGAGGAGGAGGATGAGGAGGGAGAGGAGGAGGAAGAGGAGGAAGAGGAGGGGAGGAGGATGAGGGGGGATGAGGAGGAGGGGGAGGAGGAGGAAGAGGAGGGGGATGATGATGATGATGATGAGGAGGAGGAGGAGAGGGAGGAGGAGGAGGGGGAAGAGGAGAAGGAGGAGGAGGAGGAGGCGGAAGAGGAGGAGGGGGGAGGAGGAGAAGGGGAAGGGGGAGGAGGGGGAGGAGGATTGTTTGGGTACATTTGAAACCTGCAGTGTGGGGGAACCACAGGAAGAAACAACACGTGCTCGTGAGGCACGCAATCCTCTCAGTTTCGTTCCGCCTTCTCTCTGTGTGTGTCTCTCTCTGTCTCCCCCCTCTCTCCCTCTCTCTGTCTCTCTCGGTTTCCCTCTCTCTGTCTCCCCGTCTCTCTCTCTCTCTGTTTCTCCCTCCTCTCTCTCCCTCTCTGTCTCCCCCCCCTCTCTCTGTCTACCCCCTCTCTCTCTCTCTCTCTGTCTCCCCCTCTCTCTCTGTCTCTTTCTCCCTTCTTTCTCTCTGTCTCTGTCTTTCTCTCTCCCTCCCCTCTCTCTCCCTTTCTGCCCCCTCTCTCCTCCTCCTCCTCTCTCTCTCTCTCTCTATCTGCCTCCTTCTCTCCCCCTCACCCTTTCTCTTCCCCTCTCTCCCCCATCTTTCTCTCTCCCTTCCATCTCTCTCTCCCTCTCCCTATATTTTCTCTCCCTCTCTCTCTATCTCTCTCTCCTCTCTGCCCCCCTCTCTTCACCTTCTCCCTCTTTCTCTTCCCCCCTCCCTCTCCCCCCCAATCTCCTCTTCCTCTCTCCTCTCTCCTCTCCCTCTTTCTCCCCCATCTCTCCCTCTTTCTTCCCCTCCTCTCTCTCTCCCCCTCTCTCTTTCTCGCTCGTCCTGCACGCAATACGGAATGCAACCACTGTTGCTGCTGCCATTCCCCCAACCCCTCTTCCCCCACCCCCCCCCCCCTCTCTCCCAGATGCCACTGCAGAGTATTTCCCGTCCATTTGCAGAGGCTTACAAGCTGTGCTTAGCATAGGTGAAAGGCAGAGCGACAGAAAATAATGCTTAAAACGATGAATAAATCTGCCAAATGATGAGTGCAATGCTTTTGCATTCCATCACAATGTTCGCGAAGAAATTAACAAGCACTGTTTTCAGTTCTCAAAGTATGTATACGTATCTATGTACAGTGAGTGTACAAGACCAGTATCGCATGTTCGCATCTACGAAACATGTGTATTGATTCTTCCTGGTCTTACGTTTTAGATTAAACAATGTGCAGTGTGTGGAATGAATGTATGAATCCATGTGTGCAATAATTTTTACATTCGTCTCTTTGTCATATATCTAACATATTTTTATTTTATTAAAATTTTTTTTTTTACCGCGGAGAGTGAGGTGTCCATCTAAGAAACTAGCAGAAGAAGAAGAAGAAGATGTCTGTTTCTACAATCACGTTTCCGTGTTGAATACTTGTGCTGTAAACAGTTTTTTATTCACAGAAACAATATAACATAAGCACATACACACAAACAGCATGGGAAAAGCGCCAAGCATGGATAATTCAAGCCCTACGCAATAATAACACTCGTCTGTGTTTTGATAATACGCCTGGCCAAATTTATCCCTAACTTCAGACAACAAAGTTATTCTTATCTTAAGATATTTCAAGTCTCTCCATACCCGTCTTTCTCTCTCCATCGCGTCACCCTCCAGCCCCCCCCCTCCCCACACACACCCTCCCTACCCATACACGCGCGCTCACATGATTGACACATGCACGTGCGCGCACAGCTGCCGATTCATGCCCTCAGCCGGGCACCGTACCCTCAATCTGAGGTTTACACCAAGGAAAATCGTTGTTATTACCTGCAGGCAGAAACGGAGTATGGCTGCCTACACGGCGGGGATAAAAACAGTCATACGCGAAAAAGCCCACTCGTGCATACGAGTGAACGACGTGGGGAGTGGCAGCCCAAGGATAACGAAGAAAAAGAAGAAAGAAGAAGAAAGAAAGGAGGAGGAGGACGAAGAAGAAGAAGAAGAAGAAGAAGAAGAAGAAGAAGAAGAAGAAGAAGAAGAAGAAGAAAGAAAGAAAGACAGAAAGAAGAAGAAGGGCATGCACACACGTATGTGTGTGTGGTGGAAAGTGTGGAAAATAATCACTCCACAAATACGACAAAACACAGCACGTGAAGGAACTCATTCCATCCAGCTAAACAACAACAACAACAACAACAACAAAACCCCACAACCCCCCCCCAAAAAAACAAACAAAAAAAAACAACCAAAAAAACAAAAGAAAGTACAATTTAACACGAAGCATCGATGTGAACCATTAGAGAGCAACGTAACAAGGTATTACGCATCACAAGACTCACATTGCCCCTCCCCTCCGCCCCCAACTCTCTCTCTCTCTCTCTCTCTCTCCCTCTCTCTCTCTCACACACACACGCACACACACATGATGTTTGCCCCGCCCCCTCCGCCCCCACACCCTTCATCTTTTTACCTGACTGCTGGTGTCCTTGCTCCAATCAATGCTCTATCACCTCCTTCCTTCCTCCCCTCACTACCCTCACCCCCTCCCTCCAAGACAGGTGAGTGCAGAGGCGAGAGCAATGAGAGAAACATAGTGGTGGGAGTGAGAGAGTGAGGAGACAGAGTGAGAGACAGGAGAGAGAGAAGGGAGAGAGAGAGAGAGAGGAGACAGAGTGAGAGACAAGAGAGAGGGAAGGGAGAGAGAGAGAGAGAGAGGAGACAGAGTGAGAGACAGGAGAGAGAGAAGGGAGAGAGAGGAGACAGAGTGAGAGACAAGAGAGAGAGAAGGGAGAGAGAGAGGAGACAGAGTTGAGAGACAGGAGAGAGAGAGAGAGAGAGAGGAGAGAAAGGAAGCAAGAGAGAGAGGGTAAGAGTGAGAGACATAGACAGACATAGGGAGAGAGAGAGAGAGAGAGAGAGAGAGAGAGAGAGAGAGAGAGAAGGGAGAGAAGCAAGAGAGGGGGAGATGAGAAAGAAGTGAGAGGGACAGAGAGAGGGGGGGAGGGGACCGAGAGAGAGAGAGAGAGAGAGAGAGAGAGAGAGAGAGAGAGAGAGAGAGAGAGAGAGAGAGAGAAAGTAAGACCGAGAGGATGAGGGCAAGAGAGAAACAGAGAGAGACAGGGAGACACAGAGAGAGAGAGAAAGGTAAAGACAGAGGGAGACAGAGACAGAAAGAGATAGGACGTAGGGAGGAAGACAGAGAAAGACCCCAGAGAGCCACTTCAAATATGAAGTCATATTGATCCCGGGGGGGGGGGGCTCTCGTACGGAGAAAATCTGTCGATCCATCAGGAGTGGTGGTGGGGAGAGCTGCAATCCCAAGCCTGCATTAGCCCTGCCTTTCCAAATGGCGAACAAAATTGATGGATCGACGACCACTGTCGTTTGGGCCCCAACAACGATGCCAACGAGATTAACACAACTGATGAAAACCGCTGGAGATAGAGAGTGAGTGAGTGAGTGAGTGAGTGAGAGAGAGAGAGAGAGAGAGTGAAAGAGAGAGAGAGAGAGAGAGAGAGAGAGAGAGAGAGAAAGAGTGAGTGAGAGAGTCAGTCAGTCAGATAGACAGAGATAGAGAAACAGGTAGAGAAAGAGAGAGAGAGTGAGAAAGAGAGAGTGAGAGAGAAGAGAGAGAGATATATGGGAGAGAGAGGGAGAGAGAGAAAAAAAAGAGGAGATAGAGAGAGAGAGAGAGAGAGAGAGAGAGAGAGAGAGAGAGAGAGAGAGAATCGACCTTGTAATTCCTACTTGCAAAACTTTTTCATCATTCGACGAAATTTTTTAGGCGCTCTGAGAAGAGCGAGCAAGCGAACGAGAGAGAGAGAGGGAGAGACAGACAGACAGGCAGACAGACAGAGACAGAGACACAAAGAGACTGAGAGAGAGCATTGGTTATAGAGCGAAGCAAGAGAGAGAGAACTGAGACACACACACACACACACACACACACACACACACACACACACACAGAGAGAGAGAGAGAGAGAGAGAGAGAGAGAGAGAGAAAGAAAGACAGAGAGAGAGAGAGAGAGAAAGAGAGAGAGAAAGAGACAGACAGAGAGAGAGAGAGATGACGGGTAGGGGGAAGAGAAGAGGGGGGGATGACGAGTGCTGTGTTAATTATCTCCGATGAGCAACATCTCCAAGCAACAGAAGCGACACGTGGCCAAGTGGTTAGTGTCGCGGAATGACGTCTTGGTGAACGTCGGATCGAACTCCATCAGAGATGGATATGAAGTGTGTGTGTGTGTGTGTGTGTGTGTGTGTGTGTGTGTGTAAGTAAGAGACAGAGAGAGAGAGAGTGTGTGTATGTTGTGTGTGTGTGTCTGTCTGTGTGTCTGTGTGTGTGCGTAAGTGTGTGTGTGTGTGTGTGTGCTTGTGTAATAGTGCGTGCGTGTGTGTGTATGTGTACATGCATGCATGCGTGTGAGCGCATGTGTGTGTGTGTGTGTGTGTGTGTGTGTGTGTGTGTGTGTGAGTGTGTGAGTGTGTGTGTGCAAGATAGAGAGAGAGAGAGAGAGTGTATGTTGTGTGTGTGTGTGTGTGTGTGTGTGTGTGTGTGTGTGTGTGTGCGTAAGTGTGTGTGTGTGTGTGCTTGTGTAATAGTGCGTGCGTGTGTGTGTATGCGTATGAGCGCATGTGTGTGTGTGTGTGTTGTGTGTGTGTGTTTGTGAGTGTGTGTGTGTGTGTGTGTGTGTGTGTGTGTGCGTGCGTGCGTGCGTGCGTGCGTGTGTGTGTGTGTGTGTGTGTTGCCCGTGCTTTCTACCCAGAGCTGATCTTGCTGTGGACTCCACTGAGAAGACTGGGACACAAGAAGTCGAACGTCACCCAATTTACAGACACGCTTTTTCAGGAGTGTCGCTCAAGTTTCCTGGCCATGATTGCAGATGGTTAAAACAATTTGAAACGTTAAAGTTCCTGCAGCTTGTGATGGCCATTGGGGCAGTGGATTCATGCCCACTGTGTCTAGGGCTCGGGATAGTAAGGCAGTGAATTCATGTCCACTGTGTCTACGGCTGGGCATAGGAAGGCAGTGAATTAATGTCCACTGTGTCTAGGGCTCGGCATAGGAAGGCAGTTAATTAATGACAATTGTGTCCAGGGCTCGGCATAGGAAGGCAGTGAATTCATGTCCACTGTGTCTAGGGCTCGGCATAGAAAGGCAGTGAATTCATGTCCACTGTGTCTAGGGCTCGGCATAGAAAGGCAGTGAATTCATGTCCACTGTGTCGAGGGCTCGCCATGGGAAGACCGTGAATTCATGCCCACTGTGTCTAGGGCTCGGCATAGGAAGGCGGTGAATTCATGTCCACTGTGTCTAGGGCTCGGCATAGGAAGGTGGTGAATTCATGTCCACTGTGTCTAGGGCTCGGCATAGCAAGGCAGTGAATTCATGTCCACTGTGTCTAGGGCTTGGCATAGTAAGGCAGTGAATTCATGTCCACTCTGTCTAGGGCTCGGCATAGTAAGGCGGTGAATTCATGTCCACTTTGTCTAGGGCTCAGCATAGTAAGGCAGTGATTTCATGTCCACTGTGTCTAGGGCTCGGCATAGTAAGGCAGTGAATTCATGTCCACTGTGTCTAGGGCTCGGCATAGGAAGGCAGTGAATTCATGTCCACTGTGTCTAGGGCTCGGCATAGTAAGGCAGTGATTTCATGTCCACTGTGTCTAGGGCTCGGCATAGGAAGGCAGTGAATTCATGTCCACTCTGTCTAGGGCTCGGCATAGGAAGGCAGTGAAACAATGTCCACTGTGTCTAGGGCTAGGCATATGAAGACCGTGAATTCATGCGCACTGTGTCTAGGGCTCGGCATAGTAAGGCAGTGATTTCATGTCCACTGTGTCTAGGGCTCGGCATAGGAAGGCAGTGAATTCATGTCCACTCTGTCTAGGGCTCGGCATAGGAAGGCAGTGAAACAATGTCCACTGTGTCTAGGGCTAGGCATATGAAGACCGTGAATTCATGCGCACTGTGTCTAGGGCTCGGCATAGGAAGGCGGTGAATTCATGTCCACTGTGTCTAGCGCTAGGCATAGGAAGACCGAGAATTCATGCCCACTCTGTCTAGGGCTCGGCATAGGAAGGCAGTGAATTCGTGTCCACTGTGTCTAGGGCTCGGCATAGGAAGGCAGTGAATTCATGTCCACTGTGTCTAGGGCTCGGCATAGTAAGGCAGTGATTTCATGTCCACTGTGTCCAGGGCTCGGCACAGTAAGGCAGTGAATTCATGTCCACTGTGTCCAGGTCTCAGCATACTAAGGCAGTGAATTCATGTCCACTGTGTCCAGGTCTCAGCATACTAAGGCAGTGAATTCATGTCCACTGTGTCCAGGTCTCAGCATAGGAAGGCAGTGAATTCATGTCCACTGTGTCTAGGGCTCGACATAGTAAGGCAGTGAATTCATGTCCACTGTGTCTAGGGCTCGGCATAGTAAGGCAGTGAATCAATGTCCACTTTGTCTAGGGCTCGGCATAGGAAGACCGTGAATTCATGTCCACTGTGTCTAGGGCTCGGCATAGGAAGGCAGTGAATTCATGTCCACTGTGTCTAGGGCTCGGTATAGGAAGGCAGTGAATTCATGTCCACTGTGTCTAGGGCTCGGTATAGGAAGGCAGTGAATTCATGTCCACTGTGTCTAAGGCTCGGCATGGGAAGGCAGTGAATTCATGTCCACTGTGTCTAGGGCTCGGCATAGCATGGCAATGAATTCATGTCCACTGTGTCCAGGTCTCAGCATAGTAAGGCAGTGAATTCATGTCCACTGTGTCCAGGTCTCAGCACAGTAAGGCAGTGAATTCATGTCCACTGTGTCCAGGTCTCAGCACAGTAAGGCAGTGAATTCATGTCCACTGTGTCCAGGTCTCAGCACAGTAAGGCAGTGATTTCATGTCCACTGTGTCTAGGGCTCGGCATAGGAAGACAGTGAATTCATGTCCACTGTGTCCACGTCTCAGCATACTAAGGCAGTGAATTCATGTCCACTGTGTCCAGGGCTCGGCATATATAGGCAGTGAATTCATGTCCACTGTGTCTAGGGCTCAGCATAGTAAGGCAGTGAATCAATGTCCACTGTGTCTAGTGCTCGGCATATATAGGCAGTGAATTCATGTCCACTGTGTCTAGGGCTCAGCATAGTAAGGCAGTGAATCAATGTCCACTGTGTCTAGTGCTCGGCATAGTAAGGCAGTGAATTCATGTCCACTGTGTCTAGGGCTGGGCATAGGAAGGCAGTGAATTCATGTCCACTGTGTCCAGGTCTCAGCATAGGAAGGCAGTGAATTCATGTCCACTGTGTCCAGGTCTCAGCACAGTAAGACAGTGAATTCATGTCCACTGTGTCCAGGTCTCAGCATAGGAAGGCAGTGAATTCATGTCCACTGTGTCCAGGTCTCAGCACAGTAAGGCAGTGAATTCATGTCCACTGTGTCCAGGTCTCAGCATACTAAGGCAGTGAATTCATGTCCACTGTGTCCAGGTCTCAGCACAGTAAGGCAGTGAATTCATGTCCACTGTGTCCAGGGCTCGGCATAGGAAGGCGGTGAATTCATGTCCACTGTGTCTAGGGCTCGGCATAGTAAGGCAGTGAATTCATGTCCACTGTGTCTAGGGCTCGGCATAGTAAGGCAGTGAATCAATGTCCACTTTGTCTAGGGCTCGGCATAGGAAGACCGTGAATTCATGTCCACTGTGTCTAGGGCTCGGCATAGGAAGGCAGTGAATTCATGTCCACTGTGTCTAGGGCTCGGTATAGGAAGGCAGTGAATTCATGTCCACTGTGTCTAGGGCTCGGTATAGGAAGGCAGTGAATTCATGTCCACTGTGTCTAAGGCTCGGCATGGGAAGGCAGTGAATTCATGTCCACTGTGTCTAGGGCTCGGCATAGCATGGCAATGAATTCATGTCCACTGTGTCCAGGTCTCAGCATAGTAAGGCAGTGAATTCATGTCCACTGTGTCCAGGTCTCAGCACAGTAAGGCAGTGAATTCATGTCCACTGTGTCCAGGTCTCAGCACAGTAAGGCAGTGAATTCATGTCCACTGTGTCCAGGTCTCAGCACAGTAAGGCAGTGATTTCATGTCCACTGTGTCTAGGGCTCGGCATAGGAAGACAGTGAATTCATGTCCACTGTGTCCACGTCTCAGCATACTAAGGCAGTGAATTCATGTCCACTGTGTCCAGGGCTCGGCATATATAGGCAGTGAATTCATGTCCACTGTGTCTAGGGCTCAGCATAGTAAGGCAGTGAATCAATGTCCACTGTGTCTAGTGCTCGGCATATATAGGCAGTGAATTCATGTCCACTGTGTCTAGGGCTCAGCATAGTAAGGCAGTGAATCAATGTCCACTGTGTCTAGTGCTCGGCATAGTAAGGCAGTGAATTCATGTCCACTGTGTCTAGGGCTGGGCATAGGAAGGCAGTGAATTCACGTCCACTGTGTCCAGGTCTCAGCATAGGAAGGCAGTGAATTCATGTCCACTGTGTCCAGGTCTCAGCACAGTAAGACAGTGAATTCATGTCCACTGTGTCCAGGTCTCAGCATAGGAAGGCAGTGAATTCATGTCCACTGTGTCCAGGTCTCAGCACAGTAAGGCAGTGAATTCATGTCCACTGTGTCCAGGTCTCAGCACAGTAAGGCAGTGAATTCATGTCCACTGTGTCCAGGTCTCAGCATAGTAAGGCAGTGAATTCATGTCCACTGTGTCCACGTCTCAGCATATTAAGGCAGTGAATTCATGTCCACTGTGTCCACGTCTCAGCATGGTAAAGCAGTGAATTCATGTCCACTGTGTCCAGGTGTCAGCATAGTAAGGCAGGGGCCCAGCACTCTCCTTTCGCCGTTTCAACCTTCGTCGACCGGTCAAGTGGCCATTCTCACCTGGGTGGTGTGAGGAAAACCAGAGTATAACGCTTGTCCCAAGGACACTACACCATGCCGAAAGGGGGTCTCTCCAAAGACAGAGAGAGAGAGACAGAGAGAGATAGAGAG
>NC_134896.1:53532893-53537893 GCF_041734735.1 Babylonia areolata
AAAAAAAAAAAAAAAAAAACCTGATGAGCTAACATTTCCGCTCGTTAGTTCTGATGCCTATACTCAACGTTCCTTCTTTGTGGAAGCTTTGGCAAGCTGTAGCAGACTCGTGCAAGTGTAGCAGTGGAGATTAAGAAACAAAATCCTGTGAGCTACCTATAAGAAACAAAATCCTGTGAGCTACCTATAAGAAGCAAAATCCTGTGAGCTATCTGTTCCTCAGACTCTGGAACTCATGTGGATGTTCTGGAGGGTGATCGTGTCAGATTTCACTTTGTGAATGCTATGCACTGTTGTGCAGACGGTAAAGGCCGGACCATCTGATGGGTTGGCGGGACATCATAAAGAGCGAGTGTGTGGTCCATGATTACAACGACGAATGCAGGTCCAACAAACTCACCACAGACACACACACACACACACACACACACATATACCAAGGGCCTCTCCCAAACTATCCCCTAATGATCTGAAAAAACGACATTGATGAATGAAGTCAGGAGAAGAAACAGCTTCAAAAGGCATTCAGTCATAAGGTCAAGCTGTCTGCTTTAGAGAGAGAGAGAGAGAGAGAGAGAGAGAGAGAGAGAGAGAGAGAGAGAGAGAGAGAGACGCGGACCCGATTTTCATATCCATCTTTTTTTCTTCTTCTTTTTTTTTTTTGTCACCCAGTACCTCTGTCCAATAATAACAGCTTGTCTGTCCCAAACACGTCTTTGCCATTTGGCATGAAGCGAGACTCGTTTCTGCCTTATCTCGCTCCCCTTCCTCCCGTCATGCACCGCGGCCACTTGTCACGCGCTCCAGGCGCCACGTCATTTCCGCCGCACTGAAGACAAATCGGGTCTCGAGCCTTGCACGAGTGATCCCGCTGTCGGAAGTACCTTTGTTACCTCCCTTCTCTATCGTTCAGTATTATTTTTCTTTAATGGCTGCAGTTGTTTTTAGTTCTGGCAGTGGTCTCGTTGTGGCTGGTATTGATCGTCTTGTGTGGTTGTAATGTGGTCAAACAAACTAATCGACCAGCCAACACCAGTGTTTTCTAAACAAGGGACTGAGAATACGGGACGCACACAAACACACACACACACACACATATGCACACACGCACGCACACACATCTGTTTTTTTCATTCGTGGGCTGTAACTCCCGCGATCACTCTCATACAGGAGTGAGCTTCTACATGTATGACCGTTTTTACCCCCCGCCATGTAGGCAGCCATACTCCGTATTCGGTGGGGGCGGACGGGTATATTCTCCACACTCATACACGTATAAACATAATTATAAACAAACATCTATATATATAAACACATATGCAAAGAGGGAGAGAGAGAGAGAAAGAGAGAGAAAGAAAGGGAGGAAGAGAGAGAGAGAGAGAAAGAAAGGAAGAGAGAGAGAAAGAAAGAGAGAAAGAGAGAGAAAGAGAGAAAGGGAGAAAGATAAAGAGAGAGAGAGAGAGAAAGATAGAGTGGAGAGGGGACAAACATCCAGAAACAAAGAGACAAAGCGAGAAGTCCACACGATGCCCCCCTTCCACCCCCATTTCCCCCTCCCTCTCCCCACACACCCGCGAAATCCAGATGTTATTTTATTTATTTATTTTATTTTTTTTTCATTGCATCCCCCCAACTCCTTAAAATAATAATAATAATAATAAAAAAAGGTCCAAACCAAACCAAAACAGAAAAGACAAGATAGAAGTTTGCGGAGGCGAAGAGGGAAGACACGGAAGAGGCAGATCAAACGAAATGCTTATCAGTTGTCGGCTCAATCGGCCCAACACTACCACAGCAAAAAACACGACACACAACAAAACAAAACAAAACTCCGACAAAACAAACAGGGATGAGGTGGGGTCCCAGGCAGCAAGAGGGACACACACCATCCGACCCTTTCGGACCCGTTCGTCAGATCGCCGTGACAGCCTTACACACACACACAGCAACTACAACAACAACAACAACGTTTCCACTTTCCCCAACTCCTTATCTGGAGCAGCGGAGACAACGAAACATTCCTAATCTTCCCGAGTTCTTGGCTTGCCACTCATACAACACAAACGTCATCCCCCCCCCCCCTTCCCCCCCCCCCTCTCGGTGCAAGGTTGGCGTCGCTGTCATTTTTTTTCTCTTACTCCTGCTCAGTTTTTATCTTTCCTTCTTCCCCCCCCCCCCTCTCCCCCCACCTTTTTTTTTTTTTTTCCTTGTTTCAGCCCCTCCTGACTGATTACTACAGCATGTTACATCATAGGGCTTGTTCGCTTTCTTTTTGTCGTCCTCCTCTTTTGTTCAATTGTTTCTGTTTTTTTCTTCTTCTTTTCCCTCCTTCCTTTTCCGCTTTAAAAACTTCTTTCTTCTCCCTTCTCCCTCTCGTTTCATCTTTTTTCTAAATTTAATTTTTCCTTCTTCTTGTTTCATCTTTTTAATCGTTTAATTACTCAGACACGCTATCTCAGAGAGCGTTTTCTTTCCCCCACAAGGGGATGTCTTCTTTATCTTTTTTTTTTCATTCTAATTCCACCCCCCCCCCCCCCCCCCACACCTTTCTTTTTATCCGTCATCTTGCACCACTTCTTCTGTGCAGTGTTTCTCCCTAGTGCTCGTGCTCGTCGATTAATATAACATGATGTTCAGCTTCCATGACTTAGATAAAGAAAGAAAAAAAATAAAAGAAACCAAAAAGGATTGTTAGCAAACTACGGAATGACAGCTGGGGAAGAATGACTATGAAACACAACAAAAAAAAATAAACAACCCCCCCTACCTACAACAATAATTAATTGAGAAGAAAACTAACTAAATAAATCAAAACAAATAATGAACAAAGGACTGGCTGACAGAGACAGAATGGATGGGCCTTTGATCAACGCGGCAGGGGTGGAAGATTGATGAATGAACAGAAATAAGTGGGCCATTTGAGACGAACAGAATCGATCCAATTCTCCAGGAGGTGGAGAGGGAGAGGGGGGAATAAAAGGAGGGAGAGAGAGAGAGAAAGAGAGAGAGACAGAGAGAGAGACAGAGACCGACAGAGACAGAAAGACAGACAGAAAGGGAGAGGGAGAGAGAGAGAGAGAGAGAGAGAGAGAGAGAAAGACAGCGACAGACAGAAAGAGAGAGAAAGAGAGACAGACAGACAGAAAGAGAGAAAGAGAGAGAGAGAGAGAGAGAGAGAGAGAGAAGGTGAGGGAGAGAGAGAGAGAGAAAGACAGCGACAGACAGAAAGAGAGAGAAAGAGAGAGAGAAAGAGAAAGAGACAGCGACAGAGAGACAGACAGGCAGACAGAAAGGGAGAAAGAGAGAGAGAGAGAGAGAGAAGGGGAGGGAGGGAGTGAGAGAGAGAGAGAGAAAGAGAGACAGAGACAAAAGGGGGAGGGAGAGAGAGAGAATGGAAAACAACCCAACAACAACAACGATATTTTTGACAAAGCCTTTGCTCCTACTGCCGATGTTTGCAGATGAACCAGTCACTGGTCAAAGATTTCAAACTGTGACCACCCTCACCCAGACAGATTGTTTTACCATCCAAGTAATAAGCACGGCAGATTTTTTGTTTGAAAATATGGCCTAACCTCCTTCTCCTTAGCGCAGTGACTGTTGTTTTGAACCCACACTGGTCGAACAGAAGAAGCCAGTAATTACAGGGAAGCCAGGGAGAGAGAGAGAGAGAGAGAGAGAGAGAGAGAGAGAGAAAAAAGAGCAGAAAAGAACGCTGCACTACCTTTCTTCATTCTTCCCAAAACCTCGGCCAATAACAGCTTGTCTTTCCGAAACAGGTATTTGCCATTTGGCATGAAGGGGTGACTCGATTCTGCCCGTCTCTCGTTCCCCCGGCCTGCCTGCGCCTGCGCGTGCCGCTGTCAGCTGTCACGTGCTCACGGTCCCACGTCATTTCCGGTGTGCTGAGGACAAACCGAGTATTGGGTGTCGTGGAATGAGACTGCTGTCGGATTGTCCTGTCTTCGTGGTGTTTATTTCTTGTCCTTTAAAACAACCCTTATTGTCCTTTGTGGTTCACTGTGTATCGTATTGCTTATCTATACACAAACAAACAAACACAATCGTTTGGGTACGTGCTACCCCCGAAAGCGGAGTATGACTGCCTACATGGCGGGGTAAAAACGGTCATGCACGTAAAAGCCCACTCGTGTGCATACGAGTGAACGTGGGAGTTGCAGCCCACGAACGCAGAAGAAGAAGAAGGATACATGCAACTGCAAATACACACAGACAAGAGCAGACACGAAAAGACAGAATGAGACGCACACGACATCCAACATGTTGGCAGCCATATTCCGTTTTCGGGTGTAAAATGGAAAAATAATGGCGTGGTGCCAGCAGCTGCCAGGTGTCACCTTTTCCACAGAGACACCGTCTTCTAATACAAAGAAGAAGGAAACCAAACCGATAAATGAGTTACACCAGTTAACCCTACATTTAGGAGCAAAGGAGGAGGGGGGTAGAGGAGGTGCAAGGGTAATGTGTGTGGTGTGTGTGTGTGTGTTGGAGCCCATGTACGTTTATATGTATTTGACTGTGCTTTCATATCTGTGAAACTGCATGTTCGGTGCATATCTGTTATGCATGTGTGGGTGTATATGTGAATGCGTGTCTTCATGTTTTACTTTTTTTTTTTTTTTTACATTACAGTTATTATTTATTTATTTATTTGTGTAAGCTTATCTATCATTTATTCCCCCTTTTTTTTCAAGGCCTGACTAAGCGCGTTGGGTTACGCTGCTGGTCAGGCATCTGCTTGGCAGATGTGGTGTAGCGTATATGGATTTGTCCGAACGCAGTGACGCCTCCTTGAGCTACTGAAACTGAAACTGAAACTTAGGAGCAAGAGATTACCGATGGACCCTTGTATCGGCTGAAGTTGAGAGAGTCAGCCTCCTCTCAGTGATGTGTTCCAAAACTTTTGAGTGATGGCTTTGGCAACAATAGGTCAACGAACAGTCTGCAGTGATAGATCGTTAAAAGCGATGAAACAACAC
>NC_134896.1:53557893-53577893 GCF_041734735.1 Babylonia areolata
GGCATACAGAGAGAGGATGCATTGTGCATGTTCATTTTGCATACACGTGATGCATGGAGACTTAGAAGTGGATACTATGCTTTAAAAGAGATGTACATATTCACACACACACACACAAACATGTGCATGCATGCGCGCACACAGACACACACACTATCACACACACGTAATACCCACCTATAAACACAGAGATAGACACAAACACACACACACACACACACACACACACACACATATATATATATATATATATATATATATATATATAGAGAGAGAGAGAGAGAGAGAGAGAGAGAGACAGACAGACAGACAGACAGAGAAAGACACAGAGAGAAAGAGACGGAGAGAGAGAGAGATAGAGAGAGAGAGAGAAAAAGAGACAGAGAGAGAGAGAAAGAGAGAGAGAGAGAAGGAGAAGACAGACAAACAGATAAACAGACACAGAGAGTGTAAAGAGGCTTTTACACACCATGACCGTATCTCAGCGGGGGGAAAGGCTTTCCGCACTTTTCCTCTTCACGTTCCCACACGGCAAGGCAGCGCTCAGAAAAGAACACAGAACTTTGAGCACAGGAATGGACAACATCGATCTGCTCTTCTTTATGTGCTGCGGCGCCATTTTCAAGGCCAACATGACCTTGAGCAGGACCATGTTTTCGTCGAAAACTGGCAACTATTTTCAGATAGGACCTTTACAGCAAAAAAAAAAAATTTACAACAGTCTCCAACTTTTAAACAGTCCCCGTACCATTAGCTGCAAGGGCCCAGACGATGGTCCAAGAAAAACGAGAGGCTGAAATCACCAGCGACGATGTCGAAACTTTGTGCATGTTGTTGGAGCTTTTTTCCTGTTCACAGTCGGCGATCCAGGGACTACAAACCCGAGGACCAAACATTTCGAGCTGTAAAAGAGTTCTCACTGTTCGTGATGTCTGTCGTCAGTGTTCAGTCCTTGCTGAGGACAGGAGTTCAGTTTCAGTTTCAGTAGCTCAAGGAGGCGTCACTGCGTTCGGACAAATCCATATATACGCTACACCACATCTGCCAAGCAGATGCCTGATCAGCAGCGTAACCCAACGCGCTTAGTCAGGCCTTGAGAGAGAAAAAAAGGTGAATAAATAATAGATAAGCGTACATAAATAAGTAAATAAATAAATAAATAATAATTATAATATATAAAAAAGGGGTAGTAATAATAATAATAAATAAATAGATAAATAAATAAGACAAGCTGAAAGAGAACTCAGGTAAATTCCACCAGGCAGAAGTCCGGAAAACCAACTCATTTGACCTACTCATCCTTCAGATCCTGGGAGTGAACAGCCATTCTGTAGGACGATTGTGCTGGGCCTATTTCAGCTGAAGCTTCCTAACAAAGCACGGGCAACTGTGAAGGCCAGACCACCCCACAGGCTGGCCAGATGATCCAAATATTGATGATGATCTGAGAAACAAAACAAACAAGAAGAAGAAAGAAAGACAACAACAAAACAACAACACATGTTCACCAAAACACGACCTATATATATATATATATATATATATATATATATATATATATATATATATATATATATATATATATATATATATGTGTGTGTGTGTGTGTGTGTGTGTGTTTGTACAATTATTTAAAAACATATAACTGTGTGTGTGTGTGTGTGTGTGTGTGCAACAAGTAAACTAATCCATTTGAAATAAAGTACTCTGTGTGGCTGAGAAACACAGGATTTCTTCTTCTTTTTTTCCCACCCAGTACCTCTGTCCAATAATAACAGCTTGTCTGTCCCAAACACGTCTTTTGCCATTTGGCATGAAGCGAGACTCGTTTCTGCCTTATCTCGCTCCCCTTCCTCCCGTCATGCACCGCGGCCACTTGTCACGTGCTCCAGGCCCCACGTCATTTCCGCCGCACTGAAGACAAATCGGGTGTCGAGCCTTCCCGCTGTCGGAAGTGCCTTTGTTACCCCCCCTTTTTTTTTTATTTTTTATCGTTCAGTGTTACGAGCTGCAGTGGTTTTATTGTTGACGAATCTCTCGCTGTGACAGGCATGGGTTGTTTTAGATGCTTGTGATTTGTCAAACTGGGTAGTCGCTGAGTGTATGAGCATTCAACTAAAAACAAAACATTGCTATCATCGAACATTTAGAATCAGGGTTACACACACACACACACACACACACACACACACACACACACACACACACACACACACACACACACACACAGAGAATGACATGACAATGACAAATATTCTAATTGTGAAGGCCATCGACCCATACACAAATCTACACACATAGCCACACACACACTCACTCACTCTCACACACACAATACGTAGATGGGTGTTCACAGACACGCCTCAACGAGGTATCCAAGAGTTCTCCACGGTGTTTCAAGGCATAGTAGATGTACATGGCCAGCTTTCTGTTATGTTCGATGTTTTCCACTAATAATATATTACCTACATCAGGCTGTGCTATATTGTGTAACAGTTTTTCGAGATATTTTACTCTGATATACCGGAGATGCAAACAGAAAGTGATCTTCGTTCTCCTGTATTCCAGGACAAAAGGGGCAATCGTGACTGACGGTTTGGTATCGCTTATTGATTGCTAGTTCATTTATTCCAAACCGAAGTCTAATCAAACAGTCTCTAAACTTTTTTTTTAATATTGTAATGCCGTTTATGTATGTCTCAGACTGATGAACAGTTCTGAAAAGTCGATACATTCAGAAACGTTCGCTGGTCTGCACTTTCAAAAGCCGAATATTCTTGACTAAAATTTCTAATAAGTTTTTGTTTCACACTACGTAGAAAACCAGCTTTCTTTGTAAATTCACCTGACCAAGCATCCTGGAAACCAAGAGAAAGTAAGGAGTCTCTGACTGACCTGACCCAGTTTGACTTGTTTTGTCTGTTTATATGAGATCGTTTGACAGAGAGAGAGAGAGAGAGAGAGAGAGAGAGAGAGAGTGTGTGTGCATGCGTGTGTGTGTGTGTGTGTGTGTGCGTGCGTGCGTGCGTGCGTGCGTGTGTGTGTGTGTGTGTGTGTGTGTGTGTGTGTGTGTGTGTGTGTGTGTGTGTGTGCAGTGCGTGCACGTGTGAGAATGCACAAGTTTTTATATTAATATGCACTTGTATGTATCCTAATTTCTACTGTATTTGTGTTTGTGTATGGTTTTCGATTTATGTTCGTACCTTGTTGTGTACTACGCCCCGGTGCACTTGGTAATAAAGACATATTCTATTCTATTCTGTTCTATTCCTTTATCGTGTACAGTCACTTTCTTCTTCCTCCTCCCCCTCCTCCTCTTCTTTCTGTTGGTCTTTGTGTTTCTTCTTCTTACACCCACACGCTGCATTGTCTGCTTTGTTTTCCTCCTCCTTTTCCAACTCCCCAGTCACAGAGAGACGCACAGACAGATAGATAGATACAAACACACACGAGCTTGCATACGAACACACACACACACACACACACACACACACACACACACACACACACACACACACACACACACACACACACATTCAAAGATGTATTTCTCATAGACGAGCAAATTCCCTTCGTCTACAAAACCATTCAAACTGGGCATCAAAATTTTATCTAAAAAAAACCCCCAAAAACAAGAGAGGCAAGGCCTTCAGGACTCACTTGTGATACACTTAAAAAAAAGATCCAAGCTTTTTATGTATTGAGTATAATTTCAAAATGTAATGTTTAAGATGAGAAAGATCAGTTTAAAGCAAATTAACTCCCCTAGCATCAATTACAGAGTAATTTTCCTTTTTTTACTATCTGCACCAAAACGTTTGCAAAATAAATAAAACTTCCATGCTTAGCAAAAGAAGTTCCTGTTTGAACAAAAAATGATAATAATGACTGCTCTAGTTGTTGGGTCAGAATATCAGATCAAAGTGCCAAGTTTAGAGAATACAAAAAATATAAATATAACAGTAAATGCAGTTTGCATATAATTAGGCTTCATTCTTTATTTTTTTGTGCCCATCCCAGAGGTGCAATATTGTTTTAAACAAGATGACTGGAAAGAACTGAATTTTTCCTATTTTTATGCCAAATTTGGTGTCAACTGACAAAGTAGTTGCAGAGAAAATGTCAATGTTAAAGTTTACCACGGACACACACACACACACACACACACACACACACACAGACAACCGAACACCGGGTTAAAACATAGACTCACTTTGTTTACACAAGTGAGTCAAAAATCAGTATAGTTCACAACCCAGTTTCTCGGAAGCTGATTCCTTCGCTGTCTCGTGTCGCGTCACCTCTTGGTATGGTGGAAAAATCATCAAATTTTGCTTCAAGTATGTGCGAGTGTGCGTGTGCGCGCGCATGTATGTGTATGTCTAAAAATGTCTGTTTTTAAGGAATGTGTTTCTTTTTAATCTAAGGATTACTTACTTGATTTTTTTAAATTGTTTCTTGGATCATGTTTTTTTTAATTTTTTATTATTCATTCTGTGAACACATTGGATTGAGCTGTTGTAATGTTTTATGTTATGTTCTTATCTAGCTCGATGATGTAAGGCGCTTTGAGCAGCATTAGTACTGGATATCGCGTCATAGAAAAGTTATGAATTATTATTATTATCATTATATTATTATTATTATTATTATCATCATTATTATTATTCATTTCGTTTTATTGATCGATCTACTTAGTTCCCCCAAAACTGGTATCGGCGTTCAGTGATCACAATTCCAACACACTGTTTCTCCGTTCAGCACATACACTCACCTGGAAGACTGACAGGAATCGGTAAATTATCCACCCTTGACAAGACAAGACGCCAGGAAAAACAAAAACAAATGAAGCGTTCACCGTTCATTCCCCGCACAGACCAGAAAAATTATTCACCCTTACCCCTTCCAGACAGTGGAACAATTTCCAACCTTAACCCTGCAGAGGCTGTCCGTTCTGAACTCTCCCCCTGCCCCCCCCCCCCCCCCTCCCCTCCCCGCCACATCCCCTGTCCAGGAATTCCACCCATGAGCAGAAATCGAAAAGCTTCATCCAATCATCTGTCGCGCCCATCAACGACCTCTGTCGAAACAGTGGAAATCACGTTACGAGACCAGACAAACAGTGACTGAACGACATCATCAGTTGCGAAAAAGTACCCGCTCCATAATTTGTTGTGGACAGACTGTAAAACGGGGCCAGACGTCTTCAGGGAAGGGTACTGTTTCAAGGGTCTGGATGGCGTGTCTGCTGTTGTAATACTCCGAGGGGGTGCAGGGGGAGGGGGGGGAGCTGGGGGGAGAGGGGAGGGGGGAGGGTGCAGGGTAATGTGGTGTGTGTGTGTGTGTGTGTGTGTGTGTGTGTGTGTGTGTGTGTGTGTGTGTGTGTGTGTGTGTGTGTGTGTGTGTTGGTGCTCATGTACGTTTATGTGTATTTGATTGTGCTTTCATATCTGTGAAACTGCATGTCTGTTGCATATCTGTTATGCATGTGTGTGTGTGTGTGTGTGTGTGTGTGTGTGTGTGTGTGTGTGCGAATGTGTGTCTGCATGTTTCACATTTATTTGCTCATTTATCTTGTTTTTTTGTAATAAAAAATTATTAGTAGTAGTAGTAGTAGTATTTTTAATGTATTTATCTATTATTCTTTATTCATTTTATTTTATTTATTTATTGTTTTATTTATTTTTTCTCGAGGCCTGGCTAAGCGCGTTGGGTTACGCTGCTGGTCAGGCATCTGCTTGGCAGATGTGGTGTATAGCGCATATGGATTTGACCGAACGCAGTGACGCCTCCTTGAGCTACTGATACTGATACTGACACTGCCGATTCATCTGAGACAGCCTCTAAATTTTCCGACAATAACAGTGTCTCGACTCCTTGGGATGATGAAACAGCAGCTTTATTTGCTTATTTTGATTTACGGACTGACTGAGTGAGTGACTGCTTTCCGTGGTTGTCTCTAACCTAATTTGAACCAGTATGTCCAATCAAATAATCCACCCATTATCTTCTTCTTCTTCTTCTTCTGCGTTCGTGGGCTGCAACTCCCACGTTCACTCGTATGCACACGAGTGGGCTTTTTACGTGTATGACCGTTTTTACCCCGCCATGTAGGCAGCCATACTCCGTTTCCGGGGGTGTGCATCCTGGGTATGTTCTTGTTTCCATAACCCACCGAACGCTGACATGGATTACAGGATCTTTAACGTGCGTATTTGATCTTCTGCTTGCGTGTACACACGAAGGGGGTTCAGGCACTAGCAGGTCTGCACATATGTTGACCTGGGAGATGTGAAAAATCCCCACTCTTCACCCACCAGGCGCCGTCACCGTGATTCGAACCCGGGACCCTCAGATTGACAGTCCAACGCTTTAAATTAACCACTTGGCTATTGCGCCCGTCTACACCCATTATCGAATCATTCATCAGCCGCCCAACCAACCAAACAGCCAACCAACCAGCTAGACAGCCACCCGATCATGCAGCCAACCAAACGGGAGATAAACTCAGAGACGGACACATTCCAAACAGCCCGAGTCTAACATTCACTGACAGTGGAAAGATGAAACATTGAAGACTGTTGATAGAACCCGTGTCCGAAACTACAATATAGGACGTGTTTATGCAGTTACGTTTTTTGACGGTTTTTTGTTTTATGGCTGTCTTTAAAAAAATCATCATCATCATTATAATAATAATAATACTAACTATTATTATTATTATTATTATTATTATTATTATTATCACCATCATCATCATTATCATTATTATCTATTTATTCATTATTTTTAGAAACCAACTTGCTAAGAGAACTTTATGCAGTTCCGTTTTTGACGGTGTTTTGTTTAATGGCTGTCTTTAAAAAAAAATCACCATCACCATCATCATCATCATAATAATAATAATAATAATAATAATTATTATTATTATTATCACCATCATCATCATCATTATCATTATTATCTATTTATTCATTATTTTTAGAAACCAACTTGCTAAGAGAACTAAGCGCTTACATCTCTTCTCAGTGTAGATCTCAGGTATGGGACGAGCTTAGAAATATTGAAATCATCAATTCATTGTCTCGTAACCTTTCCCATAAAAAAAACAACAAACAATTTAAGGCATACTATTTTCCCAGCTTTCAACAAAATGCAAAATTAAAAGGAAAACAAATCGGATTCAGCATTTTCTCTGAGGTAATTTGATTTTGAAGTTCTATTTCTCTTCCAAAATTTGTTTTGAAATTTCTCTAGGATAAACATGGACATGTATTACTACTTACCAAATGTTGCGCCAATCCTAACTTTACTGCACTTTAATTCCTGTCTGACACTTAGACATAAGCGGTTTTTAGGGGGTTTTTGGTTTTTTTATGGTTAAGAATCCAAAATGTAACTTGGGAGGCAAGGCCTTCAAGACTCACTTGTGATACGCACTTTATCGAGCAAAGGGATCATGAAAGAACCCCCCCCCCCCCCCCCCCGACCCCCACAAAGAACACAAACAAACAACAACTGCAAGTCAGGCTAAAAGACGCAGATATGACCTTGACCGTTGACCTCTAAATCGGCAAAGCACTGATGATTGCCAAAACGGATAACTAAATGATGTATCGTGTTGACAATATTTTAGGCTTTTTCAAGGAAATTTTCTATCTAAAATTACGTTTAAATAACATACTTACCGTGACCCAACTAGTGCAGACTCCGGCAGGGGTCTGACATTCCTGTCCTGTGCAAACTATCCGCCCATGCGGAGCAGACGAAACTACGGCCGATAACCTCCCGGAAGTAGGTAACCTCCCCTTTGTCCCGCTGGTTTTCACCTGTGCCTCCGTAAAGGTTCAAAACCACGCCCCCATTAGTCACATGTCTGCACAAAAATAGCCAGCCACGTCACCACTGCGCGCGGCATTTCCAGTAATAAATGCAGTTTGTATTTCCTTTCTTGTGTTGTCTTCGTTTGCCGTCCGTTTCGAAAGCCCCGAGAACGACGCCTCCTCTCTGTCTCTCGTTGACAGTCGTATTCAGCCAGCCCCCCGACGGTCAACAGCTCTGCCTGGCATGCTGACTTTAAGAGAGCCAAGTCCAACTCTTTCCAATGGACGCTAGCTGACAGAACTGCAGCACCCTAACACCCCCCAAGGATTTACTGCCCATGCAATCCATCCATTACCGCCCCCTTCTGTTAGCACCAGTGCTTAGCGCTCGCTGGTCGCAGTAAGCAGCCAGCTTGGTAATCTGCAGAGTTGTCTTCATTTCTATTCTTGCAAGACATGCAAGAGAGGGAGAGAGAGAGAGAGAGAGAGACAGACAGACAGACAGAGACAGACAGACAGGCACACAGGCAGACAATCAGACAGGCGAGACAGGAAACAGAGAGAGAAAGAGACAGACAAGCAGACAGACAGACGGACAGACAGGCACACAGGCAGACAGACAGGCACACAGGGAGACAGACAGACAGGCACACAGACAGACAGACAATCAGACAGGCGAGACAGCAAACAGAGAGAGAGAGAGAGACAGACAAGCAGACAGACAGACACAGGCACACAGACAGGCACACAGGCAGACAGACAATCAGACAGGCGAGACAGCAGAGAGAGAGAGAGAAAGAGAGACAGTCAGACAGACAGAGACAGGAAGAGGCGAGGAGAGGGGAGAGGGGGAGGGGGGAAGGCAGAGAGTCATGTCGGGTGGAGTCATCCTTGATTAACAGACCGTCTTTCTGACAAATCCCCACCACCGGAGTGATGCAATATCAAACTCATAACCCCCCCCCCCCCCACCCCCCCCCCCCCCCCCCCCCCCGGTCCCCTCTCCCTGACTGGCTACACGACACAACGAGCGCTGTAGCTGCCGAGGACAGTGGTCAACAGCCCAGCCAGCCGGTCAGTGGATACACGGCACACCAGTGGGCGCAGGAGTGGTGCTTCCTTTGACGTCGTTCCAGGACGAAGGTGGCAGAGTGGTTAAAGACGCTCAGCTGCCAATGCAGAGAGTCCGCGAGGGTGTGAGTTCGAATTCCGCTCTCGCCCTTTCTCCCAAGTTTGACTGGCATATAGAATGGGCAGACTGAAATTGCAAAGCAAAGAGTCCAGGATATCCTGTGCATAGAAACAGTACACCCACAGACACACACAGACACACACACACACACACACGGATATATATCCGTGTGTGCGTGCGTGCGTTTGTGTGTGTGTGTGTGTGTAAGAACTGTACTATAATCACACACCCATGTGGATGACTCAAAAATAGTAACATCATTACACAGAAACGAAATAAATCGAGAGAGAGGTGGGGAGAGGGAGGTGGGGAGAGGGAGGGAAGGAGGAAGCGACAGAGAGAGAGAGAGAGAGAGAGAGAGAGAGAGAGACAGACAGACAGAAAGAGAGAGACAGGCAGAGAGACAGAAACAGAGAGACAAAGAGACATACAGAAAGAGACAGAGAGACAGACAGAGAGAGAGACAGAGACAAGATAGAGATAGAGAGAGAGAGATACAGAGACAGAGAGAGACAGAGACACAGAGAGAGAGAGAGAGGAGAGAGAGAGATACACAGAGAGGAGAGAGAGAGCTCGCTCGCGCGAAATGAAAAAAAACTGAACTGAACATATTGTCATCTGATGGGACCTCTTTGTTTCAACCTGAAGTTGTTTGAAACGAGTTGTTAGTTAAAAACACCACCACCACCAACACCAGTCACCAAAGCCACCACCAGCACCAGCAACAAAACCACAAAAAAAGAGTCATATTTCATTTTGAAAATCACTGAAAATCGGTTATTAATAAGGGCCACATACCCAGAAACGCAATTTTCTCCAAAACGCTTGTCTCTCTTTTTCTCTCCCCCCCACGCCCCCCCCCCCCCGTACTTTTTGCAATTTTCTTTCCCCCTTTTCATGCCATAATGATGATGACTAATGTGAACTGTGTTTAAACAGATTCTGTTTCCAGTATCTGACAGACATAGCGGCCTCCCCCCCCCCCCCCCCACCCCGCCAAAAAAAAAAAAAAAAAAAGAGAGGAAACACCATTTTGTGCACAGTACAGACCGCTTCAATCATGGTCACCAGCTATCATCACAGTTCCAGAAATGAGGTCACTTCCTTTCTCCCAGTACCATTCCAGTTCCACTCCACGGGTTTTGAGCTGAATGGGAAAAAAAAACAACCAACCAACCAACCAACCAACCCCCCCCAAACCACCAAGGCTCTGGCATGGAGCTGATAGCGCAGTACTGTAGCAGCTGAGATTTATTGTGTGGGAGACCTCGCAGGAGATCAATTTATTCCCCATCAGTTACGGTGTTGTTGCTTTTTTTTTTTTGGGGGGGGGGGGATTAGGGGGCGGGGGGGGGGGGGGGGGGTGAGTGGTGGGGTATACGTGGGTGTGTGTGTGGGGGGGAGGGGAGGTTTGGCCGGGGGGGGGGGGGGAATTAAGGGTTGGATTGGGGGTGGAAAAGACCTTCGCAGGAGATTACTTTTCATCACCAGTCACCTTTTTTTTTTTTTTTGGTGGTGTTGGGGGTTGGGTGGAGGTTGTGGGGATAGTGAGGGGAGTGGGGGGGGGGGGGGGGGGGGGGGGGGGTGAAATAGACTTGCAGGAGATTAGTTCAGACTATCAGTTAAGGTTGTTGTTGTTTTTGTTTTGTTTTTTCTTTTCTTTTTTAAAGTTGTTTGCGGGGTGACGTGGGAGGGGCGGGTGTGTGTGTGTGTGGGGGGGGGGGGGGGGGGGGGTGGAGGTGGAAGAGACCTTGCAGGGGATCAGTTCAATCCATAAGCTGCAGCTTTCGTTTCTCCCTGCATGATCCCTTGCACTGATCACACCTTGAGAGCCTACGCTGGGGTTGGGGGGGGGGGAAAAAAAAAAGAGGATTAAAGATATGTGAGTGATCTTTCGAATTTTGTTTTTTTGTTTTTCTTCTTAAGATAAAGAGTATGAAGTCACCAACTTGCGTAAACAAGACGGTAAATAAACCAGAAAGCAAAGCAAGGCAGATGGGGTTGATGGGGAGGGTGGGGGGGGGGGTAAGGGGGGGGGGTGAGGGGGGCAGGGGAGGGAGAGAGGGAGGGGAGGGAGGGGAGGGAAGAACTGTACTGAAAGACCAGGAAAAGATAACACTTCTTCGTTCGTCGGCTGTGACTTCCTCATTCATTCGTATACACGAGTGTTTTTTTTTGGTGTGTTTTTTTTGTTGTTGTTTTTTTTTGCTGCTGCTGTTGTTTTTTCATGTATGACTGTTTACCTCCATCATGCAGGCAGTCATAATCCGTTTTCAGGGTGGTGCATGCCGGGTTGTTGTGTGTGTTTCGAATTTCCATAACCCACCGAACGCTGACATGGACTACTGGATCTTTACCGTGCGTGTTTGATCTTCTGGGAGATCGGAAAAAAAAATCTACCCACCATTTTCCATAACCCACCGAACGCTGACATGGACTACTGGATCTTTAACTCTCTCCATACGAACGGCGAAAGAGACGACGTTAACAGCGTTTCACCCCAATTACCATCATCAAAATATTGCAAGCGGAAGGCTCTTATACTGAAGAGGTGAATGTTGACAAAGAATACCACAATTCTGACGACGGAAGCTAAAGGTTGGGTCATTCAGACACCCACTGGACATCCGAGGGGTCTGTGTAGAGGAGAAGAGAGGACTGGCCGTACTGAGTGAGTTAACGTGCGTGTTTGATCTTCTGGGAGATCGGAAAAAAAATCTACCCACCAGGCATCGTGACCGGGTTTCGAATCCGAGACGCTGAGGTTGAAAGTCCATCGCTTTAACCACTCGGCTGTTGCACCCGTGGTTTCAGTTTCAGTTTCAGTAGCTCAAGGAGGCGTCACTGCGTTCGGACAAATCCATATACGCTACACCACATCTGCCAAGCAGATGCCTGACCAGCAGCGTAACCCAACGCGCTTAGTCAGGCCTTGAGAAAAAAAAGGTGAATAAATAATAGATAAGCTTACATAAATAAATAATAATTATGATATAAAAAAGGTAGTAGTAATGATAATAATAATAAAATAATAATAATAATAAATAAATAAATGAATAAATAAGACAACAATGATGATAAATAAGCAAATAAATGTAAAACATGAAGACACACATTCACACATACACCCACACATGCATAACAGATATGCACCAAACATGCAGTTTCACAGATATGAAAGCACAGTCAAATACATATAAACGTACATGAGCTCCAACACACACACACACACACACACCACACACATTACCCTGCACCTCCTCTACCCCCCTCCTCCACACACTCATTTCTAGTCTATGTATTGCAGCTTCCACGGCACACACACACACACACACACACACACACACAAACACACACACACAGATGAACACTTACTTGTACAAGCACACACACACACGCCCATATCTTCCACCCCCATCCCCACACACATATATACAAAGATATATATATATATATATATATATATATATATATATATACACGTTCCAATGCACCCGTGGAAAAGAAAAGACAAAGCAAATCACGAAGACAGTTGAAGTGTGGGGGATCGGTGGGTGGGTGGGTTGGGATAAAAAAACAACAACAACAAAAAAAAAAAAAAACCCAAAAACCCACAAAAACCCAAGCCACACAAACCGCAAAGGTTCAGAAGAAACTGTGGAAAGAACCCTCTTCAAGACAAACTTGGACTTTCTCACAATACATTACATCAGTCAGTCTCAAACTCCGTTACTGTACATATGATTTTTAAACATGCCCCAGCATAATTGGAAACTAATCTGATGACAACCTCACCAGCCGATGGTACAACACAAACACCTTGCCTGTTAACTGCTTCTTGTTTGTCGAGTTTTACATCAAAGAGAACACACAGCGATGCAAGATGGTCGTTGTCTTAACGGGAATAAATGTAAAACGTGACCAATTAAGAGCCAGATCTTAAGCTTAATTCCAAGCGCGTGTTTGTTGGGACGTTTTTATTTGAACTGAACGCAGTTTTTTCGCCTCGTGCTAGTGGGAGATTATGCGATTGACAGATTTAGAGTGATGATTGATGATGCAAGTTTGCCAAACGCGTAATGAAAGAAACAGGAAGAAATAGTGATTAATCGAGGAAAGAGTTTGTAAGACATACTTAAAAAAAAAAAAAGGTGGTGGTGGTGGTGGGAGGGGGGGGGATCGTTCTTCCTGACTCCAACAGACCATGGACTGATGCACAGATCAACACACACACACACACACACACATGCACGCACGCGCACACGCACACACACAATGTAGAAAAACAACAACAGACATACGGAGTAAAAACGATATGGGATATCCCACGCTTTCACAATTTCATTTCAATAAAACCAAAATCCCAGTAGATAACAACTCTAAGTTCAACCCCCCCCCTTCGACCCCCCCCCCCCACACACACACACACGTACACACTTAACCCTGTACCCATCCAACATGAGAGATATACAGACAGACAGACAGACACAGCGAGAGAGAGGGGTAAAAGAGATAGATAAGGAGACAGACAGACAGACAGACAGAGAGTGAGGGAGAGACAGGGGGCCAAGAGACAGAGAAAGATGGACATAGATATGCAGACAGACAGGCGGGGAAAGAGAAAGAAAGAGAAAGAAAGAGCCAAGAACAAAAGTGGAGATGACAGCACACCACACGAACCTGGTCATTGAAAACACCTCCGCCACCAGGCAAGACACATGACGTCGGACACAAATAGCACTGACAATGAACGACCGTCATCACACACAGTGTGGTGTAACTCAACACCGCCATTATGGATCCCACGTCCAGCCCCCCCCCCCCCCCCATCCCCCTTCCCACCAGTCTTTCACAACACTGGTTGTTTCCATTCACACACGCAGATAAACACTGCACACACACGCACGCAGACACACGCAGACACACACACACACACACACACGAGAAAGAGGGAGATGGAGACAGGCATAGACAATCAGAGAAAGACGGATAAAAGTGAGTGATATATATATATATATATATATATATATATATAGAGAGAGAGAGAGAGAGAGAGAGAGAGAGAGACAGACAGACAGACAGACAGACAGACAGACAGAGAGTGAAATATGGGAGGTATAAAAGAACACGATGTATCCCTGTGTAGTCTAATCTGAAATCACCCCTGTTCATACTTTCTACTCCGTTCTGTTTTTTGCTCGATCGATTCACATAGCAAGATGTATTTCTCAGGAAGGAGCTGATTGTGTTCATGTTCCTACCATCTACCGCCTTCGCACAGGACACTGCGGCCTCCGAGCACACCTGAAGAGGATTGGAGTGGCAGCCACATCCCTATGTGATTGCGGCCAGGCTGACCAGACCCCATCCCATATTCTCCAAGACTGCCCCCTGTATGAGAAGATGCGGCAGCAGTCCTGGCCTGGGGGTGCTGACCTCAACACCAAGCTCTGGGGGACGGCAGCCGATCTTCACCGGACGTCCGAGTTTGTGGCATCCCTCGGACTTCGACCCTGACTGCGTAGCTGTCGAACGCAAAGAAGAAGAAGAAGAAGTGTTCATGTTCACTGAGCGATGTGGGACTCTCATTGTTTGAAACTGGGGCTGATCAGGTCGATAGCCGACGACAGGAACACCACATGGGTGTTCATTTTTAGATGAACAATATTCAGAGTAATCACCATTCTCATTTCTGTTATGATGACACCTTTTGCTGCTATTAGGTTTGCATTACTTCTTGGTATCGCGGGCAATCATTACTTTTATCCATTTTTTTTTTACACCTTTGTGTGGTGTCATCATTCAGGTAATACTTTCAGTGAGTCATACAAGTTCTGTCGTTATTTACTCATGCTGGAAAAAAAACAGTAGCGACTGGACAGAGAAGACAGACAGATTCTGACCCAAACTCAACCAACCTGAGCCCAAAATTCCAACACATACACACGTTTCTACGTTTGGTTTTGTGTTTAAAACAGGGCAGACACACAGACCAATATATCTGGAGAGAAATAAATCCATACACTGCTCATTGCAAACGTCCACTTCACTGAACATTTTCCCTCCTCGACAGATCCATTCACACAGCTGAACTCACTGCCCTGCAGTCTGCTGATCCTCTCCGATTCACTAACTGCTCTTCAGGCCGAGACATCTATCATCCACCAACTGTATACAACACTGAGAAGCAAAAGGTTATGACATCATTCTGGCATGGACTTGCTGGTCGGGTGGGCATTCCAGTCAACGAAGGCGATGATCAACTCGCCAGGAGTGCCATAAATCAGACACTGTCTGGCACCACATGACAACTTGGCCATGAAACACCGAAGCCACCACGTCCTGTGTGAGAGAGAAATGGAAGTTGCTGACAGATAACAAGTTGTTTCAGATCCGTTCTGACCCCAAAGTATCTCCCCCTCCCCCCTGCCCCCAGTTCTTAGAAAAAGAAAGGAAGTGTCTGTTATCTGTAAATTTCATACAGTTCAAACTTCTCTGAATTCTAACATAGTATTGTGCTGTATCTTATCGCATCGTGTGGAATGGAATAGTATGTGTGGTATGGTATGGTACTATCCAGACCATCACTCAATGTCTAGTGGAGGCGTAGAAAATACTGATGGGTGTGGTATTTGAACCAGTGCACTTGAAAGGTGAAGAAGCTTCAGTGAGTGAGTGAGTGAGTGAGTGAGTGAGTGAGTGAGTGTGTGTGTGTGTGTGTGTGTGTGTGTGTGTGTGTGTGTGTGTGTGTGTGTGTGTGTGTGTGTGTGTGTGTGAGTCCATGTAAATGTTCAAGTTTAAATTTCAAGCAAATGGGAACATTGATTTCTTTCAGAAACTGAAACAAAGACTGTCTGGTGGACATCCGGGAGCAAGTATCTTCATGGAGCTCACTGCACAATGTTTGCGGCTGATCTCATGCAGACCCCAGCTGTCAGTGTGAAGATATTTTAAGCTAAACGGCTGATTACATGGCACACACACACACACACACACACACACACACACATCCCACCACACACACACACACACACATCACAACATTGACGAGTGGGAAACAGCCCAGGAACCAGTCGATCCCCCGATAAACGTGTCTGTGCAGCCTGTTTGGCACCTGACAGAAACTGTTTGTCACTGTATCACTTGACACGGCGTGGGCACAGTTTATAAACTTCAAGAAAACAATCCGGCATAGTTGCCTGGAGTCTGCAGCCAGACATTTTCCCAATAACAAACACCTTGATGATGATGGTGATGACGCAGATACTTATACAGCGCCTATCCTCGGTCGGAGACCAAGCTCCAAGCGCTTTACAAACACGGGGTCATTTGCACAACAGGCTGCGCACCTGGGTAGAGGCGACTGACGGCTGCCATTTGGGCGCTCATCATTCGTTTCCTGTGTCATTCAATCAGGTTTAGGTCACACACACCCACACACACATATGCGCATACCATACAGACATGTAACATTTTGCGTGTGTGACCGTCCACCTTACTTTGGATGATATATATATATATATATATATATATATATACACATATATATATACACATATATATATATATATATGGAGAGAGAGAGAGAGAGAGAGAGAGAGAGAGAATTTATTCATTCAAGGCCATAGCCCCACACGAACACGGGGCAATAACACAAATTTGTAAATGTCATCATAACTGTCAGTGTTTATGCAACTGATTTCACAGCTTTAAGAAACAAACTAAGGCAATACTGTGTCTCTGAGCTCAAAAGCTCTATACAGATACCATGCAAGGTTTCGAACAGTATTATCATCAGTAGATGCCATCAATAAACATAATCTAAACAAACATGGATATTCATAATACTCCTTTGGAATATGTTTCGAACTTTATGCAACGAGAGAGAGAGGAGAGAGAGAGAGAGAGAGAGAGAGAGAGAGAGAGAGAGAGAGAGAGAGAGAGAGAGAGAGAGAACGAACGAACGAACGAACGAACGAATGAATCTTTTTAATGAGGGGAGTGGAATAAGCATGCATATGCTTTTTTACATCCAGCCCTCAGGGCAAAAAGAAATGAAATCAAAATGTTCACAAGATAACAAAAGGTTATAGAAAAACATACATGAAATTCAAATACACTCAATTGCACAGTAGCATTTACAAGTACATAATCATGATACCTGCATTAATGACAATAATGTATATGAATATGGTAATGAGAGAGATAGAGTGAGTGAGTGAGAGAGAGAGAGGATGAATGAATGAAGGAAGGAAGGAAGGAATAAATGAATGATAAATGAATGAATGGATGAGAGAGAGACAGACAGACAGACAGAGACAGAGAGACAACACAGAGAGAGAGATGTTGCAGGACAGTTCAGTCCTTGTCGATATTTGCCAGACCTTCTCCTGGTGAAAAAAATAATACAGCTGCAAGAATAACAGGAGTGCAAATTAACAATTTGAAAAAAAAAAGAAAAGAAAAGAGACAGACAGGACATGTCTATGTGGCTCAACTTGCCAGGCACATCCCTGGCAATATACCGGTGTGAGCAGAACGGCCACACACCCCTAGTTCAAGCATGACATGATTTGATTCATTTTAAAAACAGTCAACATCATTCGCACAGACCTTTGATCGGCAAGACTCGTTCACTTTATCAAAGTGTGGCTGCGCACTCCAGGGAGAGAGAGTCGCCGTCATCGGAACCAACCCCCCCACCCCCCTTCACCCCTTTGTCTGTACCCATACACCTATTTTGTTCAAGGCGGGAGTTAAAATGATATTTTGAAAGATATAATTGTCTTCCTGTCCTTTAACATGTGCTAAGACCAGCACCCAGACCCCCCCCCCCCAAAAAAAAAAAGGTCAAGGGAAGCTGGATGGTGATATTCGTCCTTCGGATTCGAAGATGACCGTGGCTTCAAGAGTCAGATGGAAGATCGGTGGCTGTGGGTACGGGGGGTGACTGGTGAGGCCAGTCCGGGCACTGGAGGCTCGCCCATCAGCGGGATGCTACAATGGATGAGGGAGCATGAATTAATCACGGCACTTGCGTGGCTCGAACCAGGTGCCTCCCTTGAAGGTCGGTCGTTGTACCCACTCAGCCACAATGCCACAACCATCCAACGACAACATGGTACGAAATATAAAGAACGGAAAATAGAATTCAACGAGAAATAGAAAAAAAAATATGCGTGCACAGATTTATGATGAGGAATATGGTGAACTGGTTGGGTTGCATATCCCCTTGAGAATCTGCGGAATGCCATGCACATGTGCACCAGATACATTTACAAAAGACTGTTGTTTTAATGCCTGTTTATCTTACTTCTCATTGGCTTTATGCTAGTTCATTAATTTCGTTATGTTCTTTTCATTTTCTTGGTTCTGTACAATTTCACATGTGCTTTTTTGATATAAAAACATTGGTGCAATTAAATCCCTGTGGTCTATCTTTGTTCTCTCTTTATTCTCTTTCTTACAGCAGACACTCTGATACCAGTCGGCGTCTCTTGGCCAGTGTCATTCAGCGAGAACATTGACAGGCTACCTTTTGCGCAAATTCCAATTTCTCCATAAAAAAAGATAGCACACGCGAAAAAGCTCAGGGAAATGACTACCCATAAATCCCATCCCTTACCCCCTACCCTCTCTCACCATTGCCTTTCAACACCACAGTGAAGAACCCCCCCCCCCCCCCCCACTCAACTCATCAGCAGCAAGTAACATGACGACTTGAGGACAACGAACAAACAAAAACGTTCTCTTAATTTCTCATCGCGAAAACGCTGGACAGAGGACGCGGAAAGGTCAAGACAGGACGTGACAGGTGACGTCCGCCAGCGATAATCATCAACACACCGTCTCTCCAAGTGCCGGAGCCGATGCAATATTCAAAGCATCACCCATGGGGCTCCTTGCTCTGCAAGAGGACTGGTGATGCACAGGGCGAGCCGTGCAGTAGTTGCCGAGGACAACAGCTGGTCGATGGAGACAAGACACAGGTACAGGACCGCACAGGCACAGCATCATCAGCAGCAGCATCGTTGAACGCAGGTGAGACAAACATCAGAGGGAAACCCACCAGGGAAAAGACAGAAAGAAAAGAAAAAGAAGGAAGGAGAGCAGCATAGCGGCTTCTGTTAATTGGGCTTCTTTCCCTTTTCCCTGTCGTTTCTTCTTTGGCTTGCTGACTGGCTGGTGTAGACTGGGTGGTGGCGGTGGTGGTGGTGGGTGTGGCGGGTGGGTTATAGGTAAAACAAGAATAAGAGGTTGGAGGGGGGGGGAAGGAGGGGAAGGGTAGAGAGTGAGGAAGAGGAAGACTGAAGGAAAGACAGAGAGAAAGAGACAGAAAGACAAAGAGGGGGAGATAGTGGGAAGCAGACTGACATACAGGTGAGAGAGAGACGAAGAGAGAGAGACAGACACATAGACAGAGAGAAAGAGGCACAGAGACCGAGACAGAGAGACTGACAGGCAGAGAGACAGAGACAGAGACAGACTCGCACACTGGTCTCTGGAGCAGACTGGAGATGTCCAACGTCTAACCGATTCTGCCCCTGCGCCTCCCCTTTTTTCCGATTAGCCCCCTTAATCAACGGGCGCAACAGCCGAGTGGTTAAAGCGTTGGACTTTCAATCTGAGGGTCCCGGGTTCGAATCACGGTGACGGCGCCTGGTGGGTAAAGGGTGGAGATTTTTACGATCTCCCAGGTCAACATATGTGCAGACCTGCTAGTGCCTGAACCCCCTTCGTGTGTAAATGCATGCAGAAGATTAAATACGCACGTTAAAGATCCTGTAATCCATGTCAGCGTTCGGTGGGTTATGGAAACAAGAACATACCCAGCACGCACACCCCCGAAAGCGGAGTATGGCTGCCTACATGGCGGGGTAAAAACGGTCATGCACGTAAAAGCCCACTCGTGTAATGCGAGTGAACGTGGGAGTTGCAGCCCACGAACGCAGAAGAAGAAGAAGAAGAAGCCCCCTTAAAACTCG
>NC_134896.1:53582893-53602893 GCF_041734735.1 Babylonia areolata
GACCTCACGATGGCAGCCACAGAAAATATGGAGAGGAAAGTTAAAAAAAAAATTAAAGAAAAAAAGAAAAAAAAAGAAAAGAAAAAAAGGGTACCCAGAAAACAAAGGAAACAAAACCAACTGTTCTGATCAGTTACAGGCACACAGAGAGAGAGACAGTGTCTGGAACCTCGTGTATGCAAAGGGATGCCACGAATTGAATTCTTCGCTCGCCAAATGTCTGACACTTTATCATTTATAAAATTTTTTGCCTGATTAGTTTATGAGCTGATGAAAATATGTCTATTTTGTTTACTTGTTGTTGTCGTGATGGTGATGATGATGATGATGATGATGATGATGATGATGAAAATATATCTTTGTTTACTTGCTGTTGTCGTGATGATGATGATGATGATGATGATCATTATTATTATTGTTATTATTATTATTATCATCATCATCATTCTTGTTATTATTATTATTATTATTATGATCATCATTCTTGTTATTCTTGTTGTTGTTATTATTGTTTGCTATTATTATTACTACTATTGTTGCTGTATGTGTTTTTTGTTGTTGTTGTTGATACAGAGAAAGACAGACAGACGGACGGATGGACAGACAGACACGGGGACACAGAGAGACAGACAGACAGACAAAGAGAAATAGACACACACACACACACACACACACACACACACACACACACACACACACACACACACAGACAGACCGAGAGGTCCAGGCAGAGTAAGAGATGGAGAAACTGGGAGCTATCTTTAAACCGGCTGACATAATCATACCCACCAGCTTCCACGACCCACCTCAAAACTAACGTTAGTTTCAGTTTTTAATGAGCCATCAAAGCGTGCGGTTTGTTCCATATGCGACGGGCGGAATGGCCGAGTGGTTAAAGCGTTGAATTTTCGATGTGATGATCCCGGGTTCAAATCTCGGTAACGGCGCCTCGTGGGTCAAGGGTGGAGATTTTTCCGAATTCGCAGATCAACTTATATATGCAGACCTGCTTGTGCCTGAACCCCCTTCGTGTGTATACGCAAGCAGAAGATCAAAATACGTACGTTAAAGATCCTGTAATCCTTGTCAGTGTTCGGTGGGTTATGGAATCAAGAACATACCCAGCATGCACACACCCCGAAAACGCAGTATGGCTGCCTGCGTGACGGGGTAAAAACGGTCATACACGTAAAAGCCCACTCGTGTACATACGAGTGAATGTAAGAGTAGCAGCCCACGAGCGAAGAAGAAGAAGACGACGAAGATCCATATTCGCAACACCACATCTACTTTTTAGAAAGGGGGCTGGACAGGGAGTAAGCAGACGCTTGACCTTTGCATGAACCAAACGCATTGGTTAGACCTTGAGAGACTGCCGTGTGAAACAGAAGAAGCCAACAAAATAAACGAGTAAGTAAATGCATAAAAATAAAACTTAAAAAAACAAACAGAAGAAAGGTTCACAGAAAACAAATGACTGAAATAAAATCAAAATCTTCTTCTTCTTCTGCGTTCACTCGTATGCACACGAGTGGGCTTTTACGTGTATGACCGTTTTTACCCCGCCACGTAGGCAGCCATACTCCGTTTTCGGGGGTGTGCATGCTGGGTATATTCTTGTTTCCATAACCCACCGAACGCGGACATGGATTACAGGATCTTTAACGTGCGTATTTGATCTTCTGCTTGCATATACACACACGAAGGGGGTTCAGGCACTAGCAGGTCTGCACATATGTTGACCTGGGAGATCGTAAAAATCTCCACCCTTTACCCACCAGGCGCCGTCACCGTGATTCGAACCCGGGACCCTCAGATTGACAGTCCAACGCTTTAACCACTCGGCTATTGCGCCCGTCAAAATCAAAATCAAAATGGCTCACAATGAAAAAGATATGCGTGAAAAAAATAAAATGAAAAAAAAAGGAAGAAGAAGCAAACAACCAAACATCATCTTCACTCCAGAGAAATATTTTGTTTGTATCTTGAATGCCCACAGAGACAAGACATGTGACCAGTCTTCAACAGAAAAGACACCAGGGGGTGATTTCTGAGTGGGGGGTGGGGTGGGGTGGGTGGAAAGCATGCATTGTTCATATGGAGAAGATATTAACAACTGTGAAGTCGTAACCGCTGGCATAAACTGTTATGTCTGTCAGCAGATACCAGGTGCTTTTTCTTTTATTTTGTATTTACTTTCGGTTTATTTTTTTCTTCTTCTCATTTTCGTTTGTTCTTTTGGTTTTCTTTTTCCATTGTTTGTTTGATTGACTGTTTTGCTGCTGTTGTTTTAACCCCAACACTTCTGAGGAACCGTGAAAGGTTTATGACACGGATGCAAGCGAGCGTGTGTGTGTGTGTGTGTGTGTGTGTGTGTGTGTGTGTGTGTGTGTGTGTGTGTGAACAACGATATTTCCTAGAACACAGACAGGAAGGTAACGCTCACATTAGGATGAAGAGTCAACTGTCAGCGTGGAGTGACCGTAATTCATTTATATGATGAGCATGCTCATCCATTTGTTCATGTCACTTATTCATTTACTCATTTATTTTTTTCATGAGTCTTTTCAGCCGTCTGTGTATCCTCTCTCTCTCTCTCTCTCTCTCTCTCTCTCTCTCTCTCACCCTCTGTCTGTCTGTCTGTCTGTCTGTCTCTCTCTATATATATATATCCTTCTCTTTCTCTCCCCCTTTCTCTCTTTCTTGTTTATGGCAATATTTCCGTGCTTCCATTACTGCTTTTCATAACAAGGTATTGTATCCTTTGTGATGTTTCTTTAGAACTGTCTTTTCTTCCTTATCTTTAGAATCTTTCTCTTGCTGTCGTCTGTTTATATTTATATATTAAGAAAATAATTCATTGATTTATTCATTTATTCAGTTTTATTCGGTTTGATTTTTTTCTTCCACAGCTTTCACTTTGCTGTTATTTCTCCTGATTACTCTCTTCATCTCTCTCTCTCTCTTAGATACAGAGACTTTCTCTCTCTCTCCCTCCATCTCTTTCTCTCTCAGACTCTTTCCCTGTCCACCTCCTTTAATTTTTTTCTTTCTTCCCCTATCTCTTTCCCCGCTCTTTCTTTTTCTCTCACAATCTCTCATCCCATCTCTCTCTCTCTCTCTCTTTGTGTGTGTCTCTCCCTCCCGTCCACATGAAGAGATCGTGAAATTCTCTTTGTTTCACTGTCTCTGTCTCTCCCCCCCCTCACTCTCTCTCTCTCTTCCTCCTCCTCATCTTACTCTTCATCTATCTGTCTCTCTCCCTCTCTCTCTCCCACCATGTTTCCGCTCTCCTGGTGATCGTTGTTTGCATTCTGTATTGACTCGACACTCTGCTCCTTCTTCTCGTCTTTTTATCGCTTCATTGTGATTCTTCGGCTGTTTTTCTTCCTCTTCTCTCTCTCTCTGTGTCTCTCTCACTCTCTCTTAGAATCAGCTTTATATTGAATAATATCCCGATTCTGATTTAGACTCTCTCTCTCTCTCTCTCTCTCTCTCTCTCTCTCTCTCTGTGCGTGTGTGTGTGTGTGTGTGTGTGTGTGTGTGTGTGTGTGTGTGTGTGTGTGTGTGTGTGTCTCTCCCTATGTGAGAATCAGCTTTATACTGAATAATATCCCGTTTCTGATTAAGACTCTCTCTCTCTCTCTCTCTCTCTCTCTCTGTGAGAATCAGCTTTATATTGAATAATATCCCGTTTCTGATTCACTCTCTCTCTCTCTGAGAATCAGCTTTATATTGAATAATATCCCGTTTCTGATTTAGACTCTCTCTCTCTCTCTCTCTCACTCTCTCTCCGAGAATCAGCTTTTTATTGAATAATATACCGTTTCTGATTTAGACTCACTCTCTCTCTCTATTTGAGAATCACCTTTATATTGAATAATATCCCGTTTCTGATTTAGACTCACTCTCTTTCTCGATCTCTTGGTCTCCCCCCCTCTCTCCCCCCCCTCTCTCTCTTCTCTCTCTCTCCATCGTCCTTCCTGTCTGTATAATTTAGTGTTTTTCTTTTTCCCGTGTCTTTCCTTGTCTCTCACTCCCATTCACTATTTTTCTGGCTCTCGGTCTCTGTTTCATAGTGTTTGTTTATTTGTTCTTCTTTGTTCTGTATGTTTGACTGTTTCACTTCCTCTCTTTCTCTCTCCTTTTCTTTCTCTCTTTCTCTCCTCTTTTCTTTCTCTCTTTCTTTCACCGTCTCTCTTTCTCTCCTTCTTTCTTAGTCTTTGATTATTTGTTCTTTTCATCCTGTGTGTGTCTGTTTGTCCTAGGTATCACGCTTTCTTTCTCTCTTTCTTTCCTTCTCTAATGGTTCCTTCCCCCCTCTCTGTCTCTGTCTCTCTCTCTCTCTCTGTTTCTGTCTCTTTTTGTCTCTCTCCGTCTTTCTTGGTACTCAGTTGTTCTTTTATTCTGTAGAACTTTCTTTCTTTCTTTCTTTTTCTACCCCCGCCCCTCTTTCTCTCTTGCCTGCCCCCCCCCCTCCACCCCCCAACTCTCTCTCTATCTTTATCTCTCTGTGTGTCTCCGACTTTCTTGGTATTCAATTGTTGTTGTATTCTGCATAACTCTCTTTCCTTCTATTTTTTCCCTCTTTCTCTTTTGTCCCCCCCCCCCCTCTGTGTGTGTGTGTGTGTCTTCTTTCATTTCTCTCTTTTCCCTCTCTTTCTGTTGTGTTTTTCCTATCGTCCATTTGTTGCTCTTTATTTTGCATATTTCTAGTTGCTCTCTCTCTCTCTCCGCCCCCCTCTCTCTGCGCGTGTGTGCTTGTGTGTGTTTGCGTATGTGAGTGTGTGTGTGTGGAGAGAGAGAAGGGGAGAGAGAGAGAGAGACAGGCAGGCAGGCAGGCAGGCAGAGAGATAAAAGAGAAATACAGAGAGAGAGAGAGGCAGAAAAAGAGTGAGACAGAGAGAGAGACAGTAAGGCAGAGAGATAAAAATGAGAGAGGAATAGAGAGAGGGAGAGAGAGAGAGACAGAGAGACAGACAGAGAGAGAGAGAGAGAGCGAGCGAGCGAGGGAGAATATGTGTCTGTGACAGAAAGATTTTTGCACAATGATCAACCGCAGTCGAATGGCAAAGGTTAGATACTTGGATCTCTTGGTTGAAGAGGTATCTATATTTTACAATACAACTGGTCCATCCCAGACTTTAGAGAGAGAGAACGAACGAACGAAATTTTACTTTACGAGGGCAAAGGAGCAAGCACCAAGTACTTGTGCACATCCAGCCCTCTGGGAATGAATACTAATTGAGAGAGAGAAAAAAATGCCAGAGTCAAATTCACAACAAGAGAGAGACAGAGAGAGAGAGAGAGAGAGACAGAGAGACACACACAGAGAGGGACAGAGACAGAGAGAGAGAGATAAAGAGAGAGAGAGATAAAGAGACAAAGAGAGAGACAGAGACCGAGAGAGACAGACATATCCCCGTCTATCCATCTACCTGCATGCTTTCCTTCCGTTCTCCATTCTCCCCATCTAACGTTCTCCATTCTCCCCATTTCACGTTCTCCATTCTCCCCATTTAACGTTCTCCATTCTCCCCATTTCACGTTCTCCATTCTCCCCATTTACCGTTCTCCATTCTCCCCATTTACCGTTCCCCATTCTCCCCATTTACCGTTCCCCATTCTCCCCATTTCACGTTCCCCATTCTCCCCATTTACCGTTCCCCATTCTCCCCATTTACCGTTCTCCATTCTCCCCATTTACCGTTCTCCATTCTCCCCATTTCACGTTCTCCATTCTCCCCATTTACCGTTCTCCATTCTCCCCATTTAACGTTCCCCATTCTCCCCATTTCACGTTCTCCATTCTCCCCATTTACCGTTCTCCATTCTCCCCATTTCACGTTCTCCATTCTCCCCATTTACCGTTCTCCATTCTCCCCATTTACCGTTCTCCATTCTCCCCATTTCACGTTCTCCATTCTCCCCATTTCACGTTCTCCATTCTCCCCATTTCACGTTCCCCATTCTCCCCATTTACCGTTCTCCATTCTCCCCATTTCACGTTCTCCATTCTCCCCATTTACCGTTCTCCATTCTCCCCATTTACCGTTCTCCATTCTCCCCATTTACCGTTCTCCATTCTCCCCATTTACCGTTCTCCATTCTCCCCATTTCACGTTCCCCATTCTCCCCATTTCACGTTCCCCATTCTCCCCATTTACCGTTCTCCATTCTCCCCATTTACCGTTCTCCATTCTCCCCATTCAACGTTCTCCATTCTCCCCATTTCACGTTCTCCATTCTCCCCATTTACCGTTCTCCATTCTCCCCATTTACCGTTCTCCATTCTCCCCATTCAACGTTCTCCATTCTCCCCATTTACCGTTCTCCAGTCTCCCCATTTACCGTTCTCCATTCTCCCCATTTACCGTTCTCCATTCTCCCCTTTTCACGTTCTCCATTCTCCCCATTTACCGTTCTCCATTCTCCCCATTTCACGTTCTCCATTCTCCCCATTTACCGTTCTCCATTCTCCCCATTTCACGTTCTCCATTCTCCCCATTTCACGTTCTCCATTCTCCCCATTTACCGTTCTCCATTCTCCCCATCTGACACGTTCTCCATTCTCCCCATTTACCGTTCTCCATTCTCCCCATCTGACGTTCTCCATTCTCCCCATTTCACGTTCTCCATTCTCCCCATTTACCGTTCTCCAGTCTCCCCATTTAACGTTCTCCATTCTCCCCATTTCACGTTCTCCATTCTCCCCATTCAACGTTCTCCATTCTCCCCATTTCACGTTCTCCATTCTCCCCATTTCACGCTCTCCATTCTCCCCATTTACCGTTCTCCATTCTCCCCATTCAACGTTCTCCATTCTCCCAATTTACCGTTCTCCAGTCTCCCCATTTACCGTTCTCCATTCTCCCCATTCAACGTTCTCCATTCTCCCAATTTACCGTTCTCCAGTCTCCCCATTTACCGTTCTCCATTCTCCCCATTCAACGTTCTCCAGTCTCCCCATTTAACGTTCTCCATTCTCCCCATTTAACGTTCTCCAGTCTCCCCATTTACCGTTCTCCAGTCTCCCCATTTACCGTTCTCCATTCTCCCCATTTACCGTTCTCCATTCTCCCCATTCAACGTTCTCCATTCTCCCAATTTACCGTTCTCCAGTCTCCCCATTTAACGTTCTCCAGTCTCCCCATTTAACGTTCTCCAGTCTCCCCATTCAACGTTCTCCATTCTCCCCATTTACCGTTCTCCAGTCTCCCCATTTAACGTTCTCCATTCTCCCCATTTACCGTTCTCTTTTCACCCAATCACCCATCGTGCTCCCCCTATCGACTCATCTTCCACTCCCGAAAACGGAGTATGGCTGCCTACATAGGGGAATGGGGGGTGGGGGTGGGGGTTTAAAAACGTTCATACACGTAAAAGCCCACTGGTGTACATTCGAATGAAACGTGGGAGTTGCAGCCCACGAGCAAAGAGGAAGAAGAAGACCCATCTTCTCTGCCCCTTTGTTCTCTTTCACTTGTTTCCCTTCTGTGTTTTCAAAATATCATGAAGAAATAAAAATGACGAGGAAAACAATCGTCCACCAGCACAAGCATGACCACTCCCTGCACGTGGCTGTGTGCCATGTCAACACCTGTCGTCAGCTCTGCAGTTTAATTAGACCCTCGTGACGCGCCTCGGCTCTCAAAGAGCCACTGAAAGCAAACAGAATCATAATGGACGTCTCTGTATAGCAGCTGAAAGAATATTTTTTTGTTTTGTTTTGTTTTTCATCAAAACCTTGGATTTCTTTGTGGTGAATGAAGAAAAACGGCGTGCCTTGAAAAGATTGCTGCAGAAAAAAAAATCAACCAGATTTGCAGAGCAATTTAAATACTATTAACGTGTCTCTCTGTTTTTTTAATTAAGGCAAGAGGAATTAAAAAGATTCCTCAGAACAGAGTGTGACCACAGTGGGAATGATGTTTGCTGAACACATTGACCTCTCTGAACCAGGCATGAAGGCAGACATTGGTGATTCCTGGCAATAATGTTGGTCAACACACAGGGGCCCCTGCAACATTGAAATTGGTTTTGGGGGAAAGAGGGAGAGAGAGGGAGACAGAGGGAGGGAGAGAGAGAGAAGAGAGAGAGAGAGAGAAGGGGTGGGTTGGGTTGGGTTGGAGAGAGATATGGGATAGGGAAGAAGATAAAGGGGGGGGGGGGGGGTTGGGGGGAGGGGGGAAGACGGGAAAAGGGGTGAAAGGAGAGAAAATGCTAACTGGGATCTTGGGTCATTATGATATCCTTCTTCTTCTTCTTCCTCCTCACTCTTTTTGTCTTTCTAACTCAACTCTTTGAGCTTATCTCTTTTCCTCTGTCTACCTGTCTGCCTTTCCTATTCTTGTTCTTGTTCTTCTTGTTGTTGTTCTTGTTCTTCCTGTTGTTGTTCTTGTTCTTCCTGTTGTTGTTCTTGTTCTCCTTCTTGTTCTTCTCGTCGTCGTTCTTCTTCTTCTTCTTCTTCTTCGTCCTCCTCCTCCTCCTCTTTCTCTCACTCTGTGTCTGTTTTCTGACAGAACCATGGGGCAGTTTGACTGGTCCATTGTGAAACACAAAGATGATGAGGACGATGATAAGGACACTCATGCAGAGAATACATTTCAGTCTGGAACCAGTTACATACAGCCAGGCTGCACCGTGCACCTCCTTTCACAATACAACACCCTGGCATCAAGCAGGCCCGAGAGACGCAGACACCTGCAGTGCTGATCAGGACCAACACTCCAAACGTGAGGTTTGGCGGCCTCTATCTAGACAGGAGTGCATGACTCCACACTTCCCATTGGAGCCCATAGCTCTGGGTAGGAGATTTTGTATTTGTATTTGTATTTCTTTTTATCACAACAGATTTCTCTGTGTGAAATTCGGGCTGCTCTCCCCCTAGGGAGAGCGCGTCGCCATACTACAGCGCCACCCATTTTTTTTTTTGTATTTTTTCCTGTGTGCAGTTTTATTTGTTTTTCCTATTGAAGTGGATTTTTCTATAGAATTTTGCCAGGAACAACCCTTTTGTTGCCGTGGGTTCTTTTACGTGCGCTAAGTGCATGCTGCACACGGGACCTCGGTTTATCGTCTCATCCGAATGACTAGCGTCCAGACCACCACTCAAGGTCTAGTGGAGGGGGAGAAAATTTCGGGGGCTTTGCCGTGATTCGAACCAGCGCGCACAGATTCTCTCGCTTCCTATGCGGACGCGTTACCTCTAGGCCATCACTCCACTCGTCACATCGGCATGCCTCTGGTAGGGTTCCTTCCAACCCCGAACAGTTTTTAATGTTTCAGAGAGCACCGTCTGTTTTACAACACTGTCACCACCAATTATTATGTTAATATCTGCCTACATGCATAGTAAGGGGAATAAACATGTTCAGTCAACCTGTTTCCTTTTTGAGCAGAACTTCCTCACACATTATACCTTTCTTTTTTCAGATTAAACATCGACATCTCTGACCCAGCCACTCCTCATATCTCCCCCCTAAGCCCCTGGCACAGCAATCGTGTCAAATTACATCGCTTTCCTCCACTCAAAGACCAAGATCAAACGATTTAGTCAATTATAAAAAAAATTTTAAAAAAGAATTTTCGGCAAGTGAAAATAGACACCCATGCTGATGATGGTTGGTTTTCCTTCCTTTCTTCCACCCCCCCCCCCCGCCCCGCACCCCCCCTCAACCCCCCCCCCCCCCCCCCCCCCCCCTTTTTTTTTTTTTTTTTGCTCTTTGAGAGCCGAGGCACGGCACGAGGGTCTAATTAAACTGCAGAGCTGACGACAAGTGTTGACATGGCACACAGCCACGTGCGTGGAGTGGTCATGCACGCGTTCATCGATTCACGTTAGCCACCAAGTGTTCTTGCTTTATTTTCTGCGGTTTCTTGGTTTTTTTGGGTGCTTTTGTGTGTGTTTGTGTTGGGGGGGGAGGGGGGGGGAGGTTGGGGAGGGGGGGGGTACACAGGCCAGAGCTACAAGCGGATGATGAGAGGACAGGACAGGGAAGGACAGGAAAGAAGGAAAGACAGTAAAAAGAGAATGAGACAACAGAGGAAATGGACGGAAAGGGGAAGAGGACTGGGGTGAACAAACAGACTACAGAGAGAGACAGGTACAGAAAGAGAAGAGAGTGAGGGGGAGGGAGAAGGGGGAGAGAGAGGGAGGGATACACAGAAAAAACAACAATCGGACAGACAGGTAGAAAAGTACACAAAGGGAAAGAGAGTTAGACAGAGAACTCAAAACTCAAAAAGTTTTTTTATTCAAGGATTAAGATTTTGGGCATGGCCCACTCTTCCAACCCGTCCTCGCTAATCTACATCAAGAGCCAGACATAGAGACAGACAGAAGGAGGGACATAGAGACAGACAGGCAGGCAAATGACAGACAAAGAGAACGAAGAGGGGAGGAGAGAGACAGACAGATGGAGAGCTAAACATAGAGAAAGACAGGCAGACAGACAGACAGACGGACGGATGGACGGACAAAGACAGCGAGAGGGACGGAGTAAGAGGAAGACTGAAGGAGAGAGGTACAGTTAATCAAAGAGTCGTGGAAAAAGAGAATGGGTGAAAACATTTGTGGATAGATAAATGGTGTACGTGCATTAGAGAGAGAGAGGGGGTGGGGCGCTGGGGGGGGGGCGGGGAGAGAGATAGACAGAGTGAGACAGAGAGAGGCGGAAGGATAAATAGACTGACAGACAGAACGACAGCCTGGCAGAGAGTGAAAACTAAAAAGACAGGCAGAATGACAGAAAGGGAAAGGCAGAGAAAACAATAGTTAAAAGTGTCGCTCGTTACCAAACTGAAAAAGTATACCTCTCTCTTGCACACACACACCCGCACAACCACATCCACCACCACCACTACCCCACACACACTAACAGACACACGCACGCGCACACACAGGCATACGCGAACACACGCCATACGCACACGCACACAAACAAACATACGCACGCACACATACACGCACGCACGCACACGCACACACACACACACACGCACACACAAGAAAAGAAGCACACACTCTTTACTATCCCTCCAAGCCAGGGATGCGATTGGTCTACATGTCTCTGTCTGTGTGACTCCACACACACTTTTTGAGTAAAAAAAATTATCTCCTCTCTGTCTCTCACTCCACACACACACACTTTTTGAGTAAAAAAAATATCTCCTCTCTCTGTCTCTCACTCCACACACACACTTTTTGAGAAAAAAATATCCTCTCTCTCTGTCTTTCACTCCACACACACACTTTTTGAGTTAAAATTTTCTCTCCTCTCTCTCTGTCTCTCACTCCACACACACGTAAAAAAATATCTCCTCTCTCTCTGTCTCTCACTCCACACACACGTAAAAAAAAATCTCCTCTCTCTCTGTCTCTCACTCCACACACACACTTTTTGAGAAAAAAAATCTCCTCTCTCTCTGTCTCTCACTCCACACACACACTTTTGGAGTCAATAATTCATTTCCTCTCTCTCTCACTCTGTCTCTGTCACTCCCCACCCCGACACTTTTGGAGTAAAAAATTAATCTCCTCTCTCTCTGTTTCTGTCTCTCACTCCCATATTATCTCCCTCAATGTCTATATTTCTTTCTCACCCAAAGAAAGAACAGACGAATTTTTCATTTTCACTTTTTTAAAATTTTATTTTTATTATTATTATTTTATTTTATTTTATTTTTTTTTTATAGATTTTTAGATTTTTTTTATTATTTGGTTCAAAGTATCCAAAATATCACAGCACAGAATTTCCTTCAGGTTGTGGCAAGCAATGTCCAGAGAGAATAATCTTTCTGAAATGAATGCCACAATATCTGTGAAGAGTGTTTGCTGACCACCCTCATTGCTGTAGAGTGGTGCTGGAAGGCATGCTGTCTGAAAGATTGGAACTGTTGGACACACACACACACACACACACACACACACGCACACACACGCACACACACACACGCGCGCACGCACGCACGCACGCACACACAGGGAGAGAGGGAGAGAAAGAAAGAGAAATATACAGAGATACCGAGAGAGAGAGAAAGAGTGACAGAGAGAAAGAGAGAGAGAGAGGGAGTGAGAGATAGAGAGACAGAGAGAGAGAGAGAGAGAGAGAGACTGTGTGAGATGGAGAGATAGGCAGAGAGAGAGAGAGAGAGAGAGACAGAGAGACAGAGAGAGAGAGAGAGAGAAAGAGAGAGAACATGCACACACCATTATTTTCGCTCCAAGAGAAAAACGTTATATATGTCTCTTTCCCTGTTACACTTTTCGAGTCAAAAACCATCTCCCCTCCATTCCTCCCCCACTCTCTGTCTCTCTGTGTGTCTCTGTCTCTGTCTCTGTCATTCACACACACGGTTTACGAGTCAAAAACACTTTCTCCTCTCTACTTCCGCTTTCGCTCTCTCGGTTTCTCTCTCTCTCTCTCTCTCTCTCTGTCTCTCTCTCTCTCTATCTCTCTCTCACTGCCTATCTCTCCATCTCACACAGTCTCTCTCTCTCTCTCTCTCTGTCTCTCTCTCTCTATCTCTCTCTCACTGCCTATCTCTCCATCTCACACAGTCTCTCTCTCTCTCTCTCTCTCTCTCTCTCTGTCTCTCTCTCTCTCTATCTCTCTCTCACTGCCTATCTCTCCATCTCACACAGTCTCTCTCTCTCTCTGTCTCTCTCTCTCTCTCTCACTGCCTATCTCTCCATCTCACACAGTCTCTCTCTCTCTCTCTCTCTCTCTATCTCTCTCTCTCTCTGCCTATCTCTCCATCTCACACAGTCTCTCTCTCTCTCTCTCTCTCTGTGTGTGTGTGTGTGTGTGTGTGTGTGTGTGTGTGTGTGTGTGTGTGTGTGTGTGTGTGTGTGTGTGTGTCTCTGTCTCCGGGTATCCCTTCTTCTTTCGCTCTCTTGCATCACGTCTTACAGATGGCTCGATCAAGCCGTAGCCACAGCAATCCTGTTGCGCGGCAGTGTGTTCCATGTAAACACTTGGCGTCATGTCTGCAATTCTAATTGGGTCCCCCAAGCGACGCTCTGAGATTTGAAACGCAATCAGCTAAGCAGAAAGAATATCCAGTTTCACCACAGAAGAAAGACTATTTCGTTTCATTCTGGGTTTTTTTTTTTGCAAAGCTTTGGATTCATTTACTTGAGGTGGAAGGCTCAAATCGACGGAGCTCGGAAAACATCCTCCCAACTTCAACACAGACCAGTCAGTTAAAAAAAATATCTTCCCAATGAAAGAACATACCAATCAATCAGTTGGAAATACTTTATATTAATCGACATGGAAATATATTTGTGCAGTCGCAAGCTCGTTATAAACAAACATAATCTGATCAGGCACACCATAAAATAGAATAATAAAACTAGTCCAATAACAACCCATAATAATTGTCGACAAACTACACATTCAACAAGCCACACACACACACATTTGACATGCGTAAAACTAAAACAAAAGACGCTAAAGACACGAGGCTGTAAAACCACTGTGGTACCACTGAACACAGCACCTCCCAACGATGAAAAAATCAACACCTTTTCCACAGTGCTTCCAAAGTATCACACCTTTTTTTTCTTCAGGAAGCGGAAAAGAAAAGGAGAAAAATCTTTCTGAAATGAATGCCACAATATCTGTGAAGAGTGTTTGCTGACCACCCTCATTCCTGTAGAGTGGTGCTTAAGGCATGCTGTCTGAAAGATTGGAACTGTTGGACACACACACACACACACAGACACACACACGCACGCACACACACACACGCACAAACACACACACACAGACACACACACACACACACACACGCGCACACATACACAAACACACACGCACATTTTTATACATCCATCCAACCTTCCACCCACCCACGCCCAACACACACCCACACTTCCCCCACACACATACTCCCTCCGCCCCCCCCCCCCCCCCACACGCACCACCCCCACACATTCGCACTCCCCCACACACATGCACGAACGCACCACCCACACACGCACCCACCCACCCTCACACACATACACCCCCATTTCTCCCCCTTTTCCATTAACCCTCCCCCCCGTGCCGAACCCCCCGCCCCCACTTACACACACACACACACACACACACACACACACACACACACACTGCTGTTTTGGCGATTTAGATTCCATACATGTGGGACAGAGCCTTCTCAGCCTCCTGGCAGCATGGTTACGGTGACAGACTTGAGAGAGTGTTCCCTTGGAATGGACACTGCAGTTACATGACTCCAGTACTAGTCACTGTCACCCTGTCAACACCTAACACCTTGATAACAACAGTCACACGTCTCCAGTGACAGTGCCAACACCGAACACCTTGATAACAACAGTCACACGTCTCCAGTCACACTGCCAACATCTAACACCTTGATAACAACAGTCACACGTCTCCAGTGACAGTGCCAACACGGAACACCTTGATAACAACAGTCACTTGTCTCCAGTGACAGTGCCAACATCTAACACCCTTGATAACAACAGTCACTTGTCTCCAGTGACAGTGCCAACACGGAACACCTTGATAACAACAGTCACTTGTCTCCAGTGACAGTGCCAACACCGAACACCCTTGATAACAACAGTCACTTGTCTCCAGTGACAGTGCCAACATCTAACACCTTCATAACAACAGTCACGCGTCTCCAGTGACACTGCCAACACGGAACACCTTGATAACAACAGTCACTTGTCTCCAGTGACAGTGCCAACACCTAACACCTTGATAACAACAGTCACACGTCTCCAGTGACAGTGCCAACACCGAACACCTTGATAACAACAGTCACACGTCTCCAGTGACAGTGCCAACACCGAACACCTTGATAACAACAGTCACACGTCTCCAGTGACAGTGCCAACACCTAACACCTTGATAACAACAGTCACACGTCTCCAGTGACAGTGCCAACACCTAACACCTTGATAACAACAGTCACTTGTCTCCAGTGACAGTGCCAACACCTAACACCTTGATAACAACAGTCACACGTCTCCAGTGACAGTGCCAACACCTAACACCTTGATAACAACAGTCACACGTCTCCAGTGACAGTGCCAACACCGAACACTTTGATAACAACAGTCACACGTCACCAGTGCCTGTCACACTGCCAACACCCAACACCTTGATAACAACAGTCACACGTCTCCAGTGACAGTGCCAACACCTAACACCTTGATAACAACAGTCACACGTCACCAGTGCCTGTCACACTGCCAACACCGAAGATAACAACTGGCCACTGCAAAGGAAGTGGAAGGGAAATGGAAAATAAAACAAGCACAAGAGCAGGGCTTGAAAACCCACATCCGGCCGAGAGAGCATGCGTGTGCGGCCGTCGTTTTTTGTTAGTGATTTTTACACGTGGAGTGGCTGATGAATGAACGTGAGGTCAATGCCCCTTGTGATGACTGATTTCTTCTATCTGAAGTCGATAAAGAGTCTCGATGTCTTGTTTTCTTTTCTCTGCATTTGCTCATGAATGAGAATGAAGATGGTGATGACGATGCAGCACAGGAGATCCACTTAAGGCTTGTGACCGTGCGACACGGCTGGAGTCATCGCTTCCTTTCATAACTCTCTCCATACGAACGGCGAAAGAGACGACGTTAACAGCGTTTCACCCCAATTACCATCATCAAAATATTGCAAGAGGAAGCCTCTTATACTGAAGAGGTGAATGTTGACAAAGAATACCACAATTCTGACGACGGAAGCAAAAGGTTGGGTCATTCAGACACCCACTGGACATCCGAGGGGTCTGTGTAGAGGAGAAGAGAGGACTGGCCGTACTGAGTGAGATAAAACAATGTCCAAGAGTAAACCAGGCCTGGAAGATAACAGGTACTTCCAGTGTTGGCCACAGAATTTGACAAACCCTCCCAAAGACGTGAAGCAACTGGCAGCCGGATGAGTAGTCACAAAATTGCGATTGGAGCCTGTACAGTGTGCTCAATTTGGTAAGAGTTGTCCAAAGGAAACAAAAATCCAGTGATAATATTCGCCTCCGCAAAGGTTACATTGCGCGTCAGTTTCAGTTTCAGTAGCTCAAGGAGGCGTCACTGCGTTCGGACAAATCCATATACGCTACACCACATCTGCCAAGCAGATGCCTGACCAGCAGCGTAACCCAACGCGCTTAGTCAGGCCTTGAGAAAAAAAGAAGAAGATAATCTTACATAAATAAATAAATAATAATTATGATATAAAAAAGGTAGTAGTAATGAAAATAACAAATTAAAAAAAAATAAAAATAAATAAGACAACAATGATGATAAACAAGCAAATAAATGTAAAACATGAAGACACACATTCACACATACACCCACACATGCATAACAGATATGCACCAAACACGCAGTTTCACAGATATGAAAGCACAGTCAAATACATATAAACGTACATGAGCTCCAACACACACACACACACACACACACACACGCACACATTACCCTGCACCTCCTCTACCCCCCTCCTCAATGGATGGACCCAGCCAACGCCCGAAACAACCCCACGCCGTCACTGTGCTCCGTGCCAACACTCCCCTGTCACCTCTGCAGTTCTAATGAACTCCTTCTCCGACCCTTTGGCTGTGACAAAGTCAACATAATGCAAGCCACGTTTCACCGGCAACACACAAAGACAGGTTTCTTTTTTCTTTTTTTCTGTTTTGTCAAAGCATCACATTTAACTAGTTGACAAGAAAGACGTAAAACGATGATCTCTTGAAAACATTCCTCCGGGAATAGAAACAACTAAAACTGAAAACATTTTACGCTCGAGGTTTTCCAAGGTGTCAGAGAATTTCGTTGAGAAGACAGAGAGACTGAGGGAGTGAGCGAAAAAGAAAAGAAAAAGAAAAAAAAGGTGTGTGTGTGTGTGTGTGTGTGTGTGTGTGTGTGTGTGTGTGTGGAGGGGTGGGGGGGGGGGGAGGGGGACGAGGGGGGGGGGGGGGGAGATGGGTGTGAGAAGAAAAATCCCCCAAACATGAATGTGACACCACAGTGAAGGATGTTTACCTCACACCCTCGTTTGAATGACCAGGCATGAAGACAGGAAGAGGATAACGTTGGTAAATAAACAGACCTGTCACATACTTTGAAACGATTTCACGTCCCCTATCTCTCTCTCTCTCTCTCTCACTTGCCTCTCGCTGTCTTATCTGCGTGTGTGTGCGTGTGTATGTGTGTGTGTGTGTGTGTGTGTGTGTGTGTGTGTGTGTGTGTTGTATGCGTGAGTCTCTGTGTGTGTGTGCGAGAGTGTGTGTGTGTGTGTGTGTGTGTGTGTGTGCGTGCGCGAGTGTGTGTGTGTGTGTGTGTGTATGTGTGTGTGTGTGTGTGTGTGTTGTATGCGTGAGTCTCTGTGTGTGTGTGCGAGTGTGTGTGTGTGTGTGTGTGTGTGTGTGTGTGTGTGTGTGTGCGTGCGTGTGTGTGTGCGTGCGTGTGTGTGTGTGCGTGCGTGTGTGTGTGTGTGTGTGTGTGTGTGTGTGTGTGTGAGTCTGTGTGTGTGTGTGCGAGTGTGTGTGTGTGTGTGTGTGTGTGTGTGTGTGTGTGTGTGTGTGTGTGTGTGTGTGTGTACGCGAGTGTGTGTGTGTGTGTGTGTGTGTGTGTGTGTGTGTGTGTGTTGCATGCGTGAGTCTCTGTGTGTGTGTGCGAGTGTGTGTGTGTGTGTGTGTGTGTGCGAGTGTGTGTGTGTGTGTGTGTGTGTGTGTGTGTGTGTGTGTGTGTGCGTGCGTGTGTGTGTGTGTTTTGTATGTGTGTGGCGATGTGTGTGTGTTCGTGTGCGTGTGTATGTGTGTGTGCGTGCGTGTGTGTGTTTGTGTGCGTGTTTGTGTGTGTGTGTGTGTGTGTGTGTGTTGTGTGTGTGTGTGTGTGTGTTGTGTGTGTGTGTGTGTGTGTGTGTGTGTGTTGTATGTGTGTGTGTGTGTGTGTTGTATGTGCGTTTCGCGCGCGCGTGCGTGTGTGCGTGCGCGTGTGTGTGTGTGTGTGTGTGTCCCTCTCTCTTGTCCCTTTTTTTCTATCTCGTCTCCTCTCTGTCTCTCTCTCTTTCTCGTCTCCTCTTCCTGTCTCGAGCACCCCCCCACTCCTCTCTCTGCGATACATTCTGTCTTTTTTTGTCTTTTCATTTGTCCCACCATCTCCGCATTTATTTGTACCTGTGCATTTAGACTTATTTTAAAGAGTGGATACTGATAATAAAGAGAGGAATCTGGAATTAGTTAATAAACACTGCTGTCTGAGCGAGACAAACTGACTGTCCCACAGAAAAAGTGCTTGCGTGCGTGCATGTATGTGCGTGTGAGTGTGTGTATGCGTTACTGCGCGCGCATGCAAGTGTGTGTATTTCAGCGAGTGTGTGCGTGCACGAGCGTGCCCACTGTGGCAGCGTTCCAATAAAGCAGACAATGTCTGCTTCAAGCCTGGTCACTGGAAAGAGGGCGTTCAGCAAACATTATTCCCAGCATTGTGGCATTCACTTCTGATGGAATCTTCTCTCTGCTCTTCCCCCATTTTTCCTTCCTTTCATATTTCTGGAAGGCAATGAAAAAATTCCGATCTTCATTTTCAACTATCCGCATCCCTCTTTCTTTCACATTTCGGAAAGCAACGAAAAATTCCGGTCCTCATTTTCAAATGTTCTTTTTCCCCCCTTCTAAAGAAATCTTTTCAAAACCTCGTTGCTTTAAATTTTCCACCTCAAACAAACCTAATATTTCGGAAAAAAAAACACAACGAAAATCAAAACCTCCTTATGCAAGGAAACTGGGCATCCACTATGCCAGCTGTTTGCTTTGGGCTTCCTTCTGAGCCACAGTGTCGGAGGTGGGCCTAATTAGAACTGCTGAGGTGACGGGGTCTGTTGACTCACAACACAATGACGCCGTCACATTGCTGTGGCTTTCGGGTGATCGGCCCGATGAAAACCGTGATTCCGCTTTGAAATATGCAATGGAAAGAGAGAGTGAGTGAGAGAGAGAGAGAGAGAGAGAGAGGGAGAGAGAGAGAGAGATCAGACAGACAGAAACAGAGTAGATAGAGACAGAGACAAACTGGCAGACAGACAGACAGGCAGTCAGTCATATAGACAGAGAGACAGAGACAGACAGACAGAGAGAGATAATGAAGGAAAGACAAAAGCAAAGAGAGACAGACACATAGTGAAAGAGAGAGAGAGGGCCGGGGGGCGGGGAGACGGAGGCAAAACAGAGACAGACAAAGAGGCAGACAGACAGAGATACTGAAGGAAAGACAAAAGGAAAGAGCATCGATCCACTGTAAGCTGCGATTGCGTTTCAAATGGTGTGTGTGTATGTATGTATGTATATATATATATATATATATGTGTGTGTGTGTGTGTGTGTGAGAGAGAGAGAGAGAGAGAGAGAGAGAGAGAGAGAGAGAGAGAACTCAGAACGTTTTTCATTCGAGGATTAAGATTTTATGCATGGCCTATTCATCCAACATGTTCTTGCTAATCTACATCCAGTACAAGAGAGAGAGAGAGAGACAGAGAGAGAGAGAGAGAGAGAGAGACAGACAGACAGAGAGACAGAGAGAGGCAGAGAGAGAGGCAGAGAGACAGAGAGAGAGACAGAGAGAGACAGAGACAGAGAGAGAGACAGAGACAGAGAGAGAGATAATGGAGGAAAGACAAAAGCAAAGAGAGACAGACACATAGTGAAAGAGAGAGAGAGGGCCGGGGGGGGGGGGGACGGAGGAAATACAGAGACAGACAAAGAGGCAGACAGAGATACTGAAGGAAAGACAAAAGGAAAGAGCATCAATCCACTGTAAGCTGCGATTGCGTTTCAAATGGTGTGTGTGTATGTATGTATATATATATATATATATGTGTGTGTGTGTGTGTGTGTGTGTGTGAGAGAGAGAGAGAGAGAACTCAGAACGCTTTTCATTCGAGGATTAAGATTTTATGCATGGCCTATTCGTCCAACATGTTCTTGCTAATCTACATCCAGTACAAGAGAGA
>NC_134896.1:53607893-53610393 GCF_041734735.1 Babylonia areolata
ACTCCAACCTCTTCTCTCCCTCCCCCTCCCTCCCTCGCCTTACGCCCCTCCATTGACAAGGGGGGCGGGGGGGTGGGGTGGGGAGTGGAGGGGGGGATGAGGGGGGGGGTAGGATGGGAAGGCTGAGTGACAGAAGAGTATCGATTGTTGACACAAGAGCTGACAGGGAACTGGTTGGTAGGGAGAGAGGGCGAGTGACGCTGCGGGCTGCACGAGCTGAGAAAAGTGACTGGGACCCTCTTGGTACTTGAAGCGTACATGTGATGTGTTGGGGACGGGGTGGTGGTGAGGATTCAGGTGTGTGCTGGTGACATGGGGGGTAGGATTGAGCGGAGGATTGAACGAACGAACGAACGAACGAACAGATGACTGAATGAGTGAAAGACTGAGCGAACGAACAGATGACTGAATGAGTGAAAGACTGAGCGAACGAACAGATGACTGACTGAGTGAAAGACTGAGCGAACGAACAGATGACTGACTGAGTGAAAGACTGAGCGAACGAACAGATGACTGACTGAGTGAAAGACTGAGCGAACGAACAGATGACTGACTGAGTGAAAGACTGAGCGAACGAACAGATGACTGACTGAGTGAAAGACTGAGCGAACGAACAGATGACTGAATGACTGAGTGAAAGACTGAGCGAACGAACAGATGACTGAATGAGTGAAAGACTGAGCGAACGAACAGATGACTGAATGAGTGAAAGACTGAGCGAACGAACAGATGACTGAATGAGTGAAAGACTGAGCGAACGAACAGATGAATGAATGAGAGAATGGCGTCGACAAGTCCAAAAGTAGTTGCTAATGTTGATTGGGTGGTTTTGAATAAAAATTGTATTGCGAAAACAAAAAGCTGGTTGGATAGAGCTGTCTAGGAGTATCCCTCCCCCACCCCGCCCAACCCCTACCCCCCTCCCTCCGCAGCCCCATTCCTGCAACCCGCAGAAAAATGTGAAAACTGACTGGATTGTGTGTGATGTGACGAGAGAACGAATGAAAGGATGCTTTTTGCCCATAATACCAGCGGAAGAATCACTTAAGAAATAAGGCGAGATCGAAAAAAAAAAGATACCGTGCGGAAATACATTATATCCCTTAAGATTAATTGATAACACGGCTTCCTGTGGATATCAGAGCACGCAAAACCCCCTTCCATTCATATGATAGGAGAAGTGATGTCCAGGCTTGTGCGATCTGCGACAACATGTCTATTTCCGACATCTGTCCACGAAGAAAACGACAGGTCTTCACAAATCTGAACCCAACCAGTCTTCAAAAGCAACTTGAAACAAACACGTCTCCTTCTGTCAACGTTAACGAGCAGTTCACTTTTTTGGGGGGTGTTTATGGAAGATGCACAATTTAACAATTGGCCGGGAGATCATGACCTTGACATTTCAAAGGAAAACCCGTTTCCTCAGTTTCAGTTCAAGTTTTTCAAGGAGGCGTCACTGCGTTCAGCCAACTGCTAGGTGCATGCAGTGCATGCGTATATATTTGTGTACCTATCTGAGTGGATTTCTTCGACATATTTTTTTTTGCCAGAGGAAAAGACTACGTCATGGTTTGGTTGGTTGTTTTTGGGGTTGTTTTTTTTGACTCACTTGTGTAAACAAAGTGAGTCTATGTTTTAACCCGGTGTTCCGTTGTCTCTCTCTCTCTCTCTCTCTCTGTGTGTGTTTGTGTGTGTGTGTGTGTCTGTGTGTCCGTGGTAAGCTTTAACATTGACATTTTCTCTGCAAATACTTTGTCAGTTGACACCAAATTAGGCATAAAAATAGGAAAAATTCAGTTCTTTCCAGTCATCTTGTTTAAAACAATACTGCACCTCTGGGATGGGCACCAAAACAAAATGAAGCCTAATTATATGCAAACTGCATTTACTGTTATATTTATATTTTTTGTATTCTCTAAACTTGGCACTTTGATCTGATATTCTGACACAACAACAAGAGCAGTCATTATTATCATTTTTTTGTTCAAACAGGAACTTCTTTTGCTAAGCATGGAAGTTTTATTTATTTTTTGCAAACGTTTTGGTGCAGATAGTAAAAAAAGGGAAATTACTCTGTAATTAATGCTAGGGGACTTAATTTCCCCACAAGTGAGTCTTGAAGGCCTTGCCTCTCTTGTTTTTCTTTCGTTTCTTCTTCTTTTTTTTCAGTGCGCCAAGTGCGTGCTTCACACAAGAGTTATCATCTCCTCCGAATGACTATAGATCAGTCTGGTTTTTCAGTCGACAGTTTTTAACGACACTCCCCTCACACCTCCCCACCCCCCCACCATTTCCATTACCTGTGCAGAGGATGTGTCGAATTCTTCCGTCTCAAAAAGGATTTGTGGGAGCTGTTGTTGAAGGGACAAGTCGTTGGATAATGCCGTCTTCATTAAGTACTGTAGCATATACCCGGATATCAATCATCTGAAGGCAAACCCTGTTCCCGAATCCATAGCACATTCAGTAACGTGGGAGAAGACGTAGGCCCCCTTGG
>NC_134896.1:53612893-53620393 GCF_041734735.1 Babylonia areolata
GAGAGGGAGTGAGAGAGGGGGTGCAGAGAGAGAGAGGGAGTGAGAGAGAGACAGGAAGAAAGGAAGCAAATGAACAATGAGGTGATGAAGGGCCATGGGAGGTGTGATGGGGTGGGGTGGGGTGGGGTTGGATGAGGTGGGGTTTGTGTGGAGGTTGGGGGGTCGAATTCCCAGCCTCTGTTCCCAATTGTTACATATCCTTTAATTTTAACCACTTCCTCTTTCTCTCTCTCTCTCTCTCTCTCTAACCTTTTGTTATCTTGTGAACATTTTGATTTCATTTCTCTTTGACCTGAGGGCTGGATGTAAAAAAGTATATACATGATTATTCCACTTTCCTCATTAAAAAAGATTCGTTCGTTCGTTCGGTTTTTTTTTTGGTTTTTTTTTTTCTCTCTCTCTCAATGTAGGTTATATCACTTTGGTTGATGATTTGATATAAATGCATGCAAGTGTGTATGTGTATGAATGCAGATGATTACACAGGAATGTTCATTTATTGTGGATGGTCTAGCTGACAGATAAGATCAGCCGTTTCATGTTGGTCTCTAAATTTTCTTTATTTGCGTTTCGCTGTGCGTGCGTTGAGAATAAAAATTTATATTTCATTTTTGACTCACTTGTGTAAACAAAGTGAGTCTATATTTAACCCGGTGTTCGGTTGTCTGTGTGTGTGTGTCCGTGGTAAACTTTAACATTGACATTTTCTCTGCAAATACTTTGTCAGTTGACACCAAATTAGGCATAAAAATAGGAAACATTCAGTTCTTTCTAGTCATCTTGTTTAAAACAATATTGCACCTCTGGGATGGGCACACACACAAAAAAAATAATGAAGCCTAATTATATGCAAACTGCATTTACTGTTACATTTATACTTTTTTGTATTCTCTAAACTTGGCACTTTGATCTGATATTCTGACCCAACAGCTAGAGCAGTCATTATTATCATTTTTTGTTCAAACAGGAACTTCTTTTGCTAAGCATGGAAGTTTTATTTATTTTGCAAACGTTTTGGTGCAGATAGTAAAAAAAGGGAAATTACTCTAATTAATGCTAGGGGACTTAATTTGCTTTAAACTGATCTTTCTCATCTTAAACATTACATTTTGAAATTATACTCAATACATAAAAAGCTTGTGTGTTTTACTCTCAAGTCACAAGTGAGTCTTGAAGGCCTTGCCTCTCTTGTTTGCTTTGTGTCTGTGTATGTATGTCTCTCTAAAGTGTGTGTGTACCCCCTGTCCCAAAGACTGTTCAGTCAATGATAGTAAAACATCAAAGCGTCAAAAAAGCACGTACTCAACACCCAACCCTTCTCTATCAGTCAAAGGTTTCAATTTCTCATGGAGGAACCACAGCGTTCAGACAAATCCATATCCGCTACACTACATCTACTGGGCAGTTGCCTGACCAGCAGCATAACCCAACGCGCTACCTGTTTGCATCTCCGTGTTTGAAGAAGTAATCATCCACGACGCTTCTGTGAAATGAGACCACATGTGTCTGCCGAAACAGAAAATACGTGAACAACACCTATCTCAGCCCAGTTTGACGGGCGCAACAGCCGAATGGTTTAAGCGTTGGACTTTCAATCTGAGGGTCCCGGGTTCGAATCATGGTAACGGCGCATGGTTGGTAAAGGGTGTATATTTTTCCGATCTCCCAGGTCAACATATGTGCAGACCTGCTAGTGCCTGAACACCCTTCGTGTGTATACGCACGCAGAAGATCAAATACGCACGTAATCCATGTCAGTGTTCGGTGAGTAATGGAGACACGAAAATACCCAGCATTCATGAACCACGACCGAGTCATCGGCAAGTCGATGTTGGTCGTGTAACGGAAAGAAGAAGAAGAAGTCTGACCTGAACACGTCCAAAAGCAGTTTACAATGAACGAATGGGCTTCCTGCTAAGATAAAAAAAAAAAACAAAAAAAAACAAAAAAAAAACCAACTCCGACGTTTAATGGGCAAATCGATGGAAAGCATTTGTTTAGGCATTTACAGAAAGCCACGGAGTTTAACAAGAAGCTCTGAAAATAGCACCACAGCAACACCAGCCTCGTCCTTTTATCCCTCTACATACAATCCATTATTTTCTTATTCGTGTAATGTTGGTGGTTGTCGCTTTTTTTTTCATTGGACCCTGGAACCTAATATACCAGAAAAAGGTGTATATATATATATATATATATATATATATAGAGAGAGAGAGAGAGAGAGAGAGAGAGAGAGAGAGAGAAATTTCGTATAATGTGGATTATCGAAGCCATAACTCTTCTGTTTGTAACATCCTTCTCCTTCATCTTTCTATCGTTCCTTTCCAGATAATCCTCCTTGTTCTGTTTCCACGACTTCCTGTTCGTTTTGCAATTTACCCATTTACTTATTAGTTGTTTTGTTTCTTTGTTTTGCTCGTTGCTGCATCTTGCGGGTATCAGAAGCTAACAGCAGAAGCCATGTTCCTGGCCAGGAATTATTCTAATCGTTTCCAGCCCAATTCATCCACACTACTGGCTTCTTCTAAAACAGCAAATGGAACTCCTGTTTTTTTTTTTTTTTCTGTAGAACCATTTATTTTAAATTCAAAGCACATTTGTTTCGGATTTGTTAAACCCGCTTGTTTAAAAACATCGCAAACAAAACGAAACCAAACGGGTTTAAATCAAAATGAAACAGAGTAAAACTATGGTAAAATAAAAGTGAAAATGATATAAGATAAAGCGAAATGTTAAACAAAAAATGATGCGACGAGAAACCAGAAATGGATGAGCTTGCTTCAGGCTGGTCAGGTCAGAGTTTTCTTACACGCGCATTAATTTACCGAGCAACTCCACACTTTTCTGGAATAATCTTCAAGTTTAAACGTGCTGCGAACCTAAGTCACACACACAAACACACGCAGAAACACACGCAGACACACACACACACACACACACACATATATATATATATATATATATATATATATATATATATATACACACATACACACACACACACACACACACACACACACACACACAGAGAAACAAACACAAACACAAACACACACACACAGATGAGACAACGAGAGGCAAATGAGAGAGAGGGGGGGTTGGGGGGGATGTCCAATCGTTTCAAACTATGTGACAGCTCTGTTTATTTAATAACGTTATCCCTTCTTTTTGTTTCCATAACCCACCGAACTCTGACATGGATTACGGGGATATCTAACGTGCGTATTTGATCTCCTGTGCAGTGTCGGGTATTTTCATGTTTCCAAAACCCACCGAACGCTGACACATGGATAACGGGATCTTTTAACGCGCGTGTTTGATCTTCTGAGTGCGTATACACACGACGGGGGATCCAGGCACTAGTGCTAGCAGGTCTGCACTTGTCTTGACCTGGGAGATCGGAAGAAGAAATCTCCACCCTTTACCCACCAAGTGCCGTGACGTGGCGGTCTCGTTGAAACTGAACCATTCCCACAGGCGTCGATTAATCATCGCAGGTTCAGAAAGTCTGGGGTCCACTGGGCTCTGCTGATCTCTTTACGGATGTCTGTATACCACACTACACTCCAGGACTGAAGGACATGTCCAATTTTAAAGCAGTACGGCACGCTTTCGTCAGTGCACAGTTGGGGAAAGGTATGCTTACTGTCTGAAAAAAAGAAGAAGAAAACTTCAACAACAACCGAAAGAGAGAGAGAGAGAGAGAAAAAAAAGAAAGAAACAGAATAAACAAGACAAGGAACCTCGTGTTTTATTCATGGTCGTAGGCTATTCACAAAACATCACGTTATGTTTTGCTTTTTGTGGTCGCGACATAACAAATTATTGACATGTAAAACTGCTGTTTGTTCTTGTTCTGCACATTTTTCATTCCATAGGGAAAAAAGAAAAAAATAGAAAGAAAAAATAGAAAGAAAAGAAAGAAACGTCTGTGCAAGTGTGGAGGAAAAAAAATAACCTACCCGAACCCCACTGCTATCAGCGCGCACACGCACGCACACACACACGCACGCACACACACACACACACACACACACACACACACACACACACACACACACACACACACACACACACACACACACACACCTCCTTACACGGCACTCCCACCAGAGAGACAGAAGCTGACGCACACGCAGTGCCATGACGAAGTTATGAATCAGACAAGTGTCTTGCCTCCCACTCTCTCTCTCCTTCCACCCAGCCCTCTCCCTCCCTCCCCTCGCGTACAGACCTTCGGTGACGCCGTTGGGGAGAGAGAGAGAGAGAGAGAGAGAGAGAGAGAGAGAGAGAGAGAGAGAGAGAGGACAGATAGAAAGCTAGAGAGACAGACAGACAGACATGGAGAAAGAAACAGACAGACAGACAGACAGAAAGACAAAGACAAAGACACACACACACACACACACACACACACAGAGATAGACAGACACAGACAGACAGAGAGAGGAGAGAGAGACAGAGACAGACAGACAGACATGGAGAGAGACAGACATACAGACAGAAACAGGCAGACAGACAGAAAGACAGAATCACACACACACAGAGACAGACACAGACACACACACAGACAGACAGAGAGGGAGAGAGAGAGAGACAGAGAGAGAGAGACAGACATGGAGAGAGACAGACATATAGACAGAAACAGGCAGGCAGACAGAAAGACACACACACACACACACACACACACACACACACACACACACACACACACACACACACACACGGATAGACACAGACAGACAGACAGACAGAGAGGGAGACAGACAGACAGACAGGCAGAGATGGAGACAGAGACATACAGACAGAAACATGCGGACACACACACACACACACACACACAGAGGGGGGGGGGGGGTACAGAGACAGAGAGAGAGAGATGGGGGTGGTGGTGAGAGAGAGACACACACACACACACAGATACACAATGAAGAGAACGGACGAACCGAAGAAAAGTCCCCTTCATAATCACAGAAAAAAAGGGGTTTTGGTGGGAGGGGAAGGCGGAAAGGACATGCTCTTGATCTGTGTCGGTACCATTCCTACCCAGACAGACCCCTCTCACAGGTCACCTCAGGGTGCCACACTCCCTGCTGCTGCAAGTCCACACATGCATACTGATGTGCCTCCAGACCACTTGGCCGTCTGGTTGATATACTCATCCCCCCCCCCCCCTCAAAATGGTAGGGTGGAAAGGATCAAAGAGTTCCACATTCCGTTGCAATAACGATGGTTTATGACTGTGGGGGTTAGCGTGCTTCAACTTCATCAAAGCTATATATATGTGTGTTATTAGAAGATAGTTTGGAGAGAGAGAGAGAGAGAGAGCGACAGAGAAAGAGACAGAGACACAGAGAGAGACAGACAGACAGAAACAGAGACAGAGAGACAAAGAGACAGAGACAGAGATAGAGAGGGATACAGAGACAGGGACAGCGACAGAGAGACAGAGAAACATAGAGAGGCAGAGACAGCGAGAGGCAAAGACACACACACACACACACACACACACACACACACACACACACACACACACACACACACACACACACACACACACACAACACAGACACACACCGAGTCAGAGACAGCGACAGACTCAGAGAAAGACAAGACAGATCAGGAAAAGGGACGGGACGGAAGAAGTGGAACACGAAAATCAGAAGATAGTGCTGTCCCCTAGCCACCATCCGCCTTCCACAACATGAAAAGCTGGAGAGGGGTCAGACTGTGAGCACTGGGGTCACACAGGTCAAGCTTCACCCACTTCACCAAGGACGCATGCGAGTGTTCTCAGTTTCCCGGTGGCCGGGCGCAACAGCCGAGTGGTTAAAGCGCTGGACTTTCAATCTGAGGGTCCTGGGTTTGAATCTCGGTAACGGCGCCTGGTTGTGTAAAGGATGGAGATTTTTCAGGTCAACATATATGTAGACCTGCTTGTGCATGAACCCCCTTCGTGTGTATTCGCAAGCAGAAGATCAAATACGCACGTTAAAGTTCCTGTGATCCATGTCAGTCTTCAGTGCGTTACGGAAACAAGAACATACTCAGCATGCACACCCCCGAAAACGGAGCATGGCTGCCTACATGGGCGGGGTAAAAAAAACAACAAAAAAAGGTCATACACGTAAAAGCCCACTCGTGTACATACGAGTGAACGTATCCACACGAGTGGGCTTTTACGTGTATGACCGTTTTTACCCCGCCATGTAGGCAGCCATACTCCGTTTTCGGGGGTGTGCATGCTGGGTATGTTCTTGTTTCCATAACCCACCGAACGCTGACATGGATTACAGGATCTTTAACGTGCGTATTTGATCTTCTGCTTGCATATACACACGAAGGGGGTTCAGGCACTGGCAGGTCTGCACATATGTTGACCTGGGAGATCGTAAAAATCTCCACCCTTTACCCACCAGGCGCCGTCACCGTGATTCGAACCCGGGACCCTCAGATTGACAGTCCAACGCTTTAACCACTCGGCTATTGCGCCCGTCCACCAAAGTCTTCAATTTTCAAGGAGATTTTCCAAGTTCTGTCTTTTGGAGGGGTGTAGTGTCACTAAGTTTCCTTTCCACAAGGAGGAGGAAGGTGGCAGAATGGTTAAGGCGCTTATCTGCCAATTACAGTGTCCGTGAGGGTCTGGGTTCAAACCCCGCCCCTCTCCTTTCTCCCACGTTTGACTGGAAAATCAAACTGAGCGTCTGGTCGTTCGGATGAGACGATAAACCCGAGGTCTCGTGTGCAGCACGCGCTTGGCGCACAAATTAAGTGTTGTCCTCTGGCAAATTTCTGTAGAATAAATCCACCCTGATAGGCACACAAATATATATACTCACACAGACACTCAAGTCATGACTCAGCGCGCTGGGTTAGGCTGCTGCTCAGGCATCTGTATAACAGATGTAGTGTAGCGTGTACGGGTTTGTCCGAAGGCAGTGACGCCTCCTTTGAGAGGGAAACCGAACATGAAAACTGAAAACTCCACAGGCGACGCCCACTTTGTCTGGCTTCTCGACGAAGGGAGTGGTGTCGGCACCAGTCTGCCCGCGCGTGCTGCGTATCGCTCACGCACCACTGAACACCACCCAAGTGACTCGGCAGCGGCAACAGTGCAGGGACTACTCTGATGGGGGGTCTCAAAGCTCCCTGTGGACTGCCGGCACTGGAGGCCGCTACAGAACGAAGCAGGTATGGTCCTGCAAGGGGGCGGGCGGCGGGGGGCTGGGGTGTGGGGTGGGGGAGGGGTAGGGATAAGCAAACAGACTGGGGATAATACCACTGAGAGGGCACTCAAAAGTAAGCACACGGGAACAAAAAAATATTAGAAAACTTTTGCAAGCCTGTGAACGATCAGATGACACAAAGGAATTTATTTTTGTTTTTAGGTTAATTCATGATGCTCAACACAGTATGGGGAATAAATCCAGAAAAAAACGTTTCAATTCAAACCAAGAAATTCAAAAGCGTTCCCTTAAAGCATATCCCATCCCCCCC
>NC_134896.1:53622893-53630393 GCF_041734735.1 Babylonia areolata
TCGGGGGTGGGGGGGGGGGGGGGTTATGCTAGGATTACATGTCAATCTTTGATGTCTAATAACATGATTTCGATTTGAAATGACTGCTGCAAAATCGTTTCCGTTTACCTGAGTGATAGAAAAACGGGTGCCCATGATGCTTGTAATGATGTCAAATGTTTCACGTGTGTTTCCAGCTAAGTCTGCCAAACACCATCAGAAGAAAACTGCATTTCTGAGCTAAACCCGCATTAAAGCAATTTATGCTAAACCCGCATTAAAGCAATTTAGAACATTCTAATGGGCTTTCTACTGAAATGTAAAGAACGTTAACGAGCATTTCGATAAAAAAAAATCGTTTTTTTTTTTTTTTATGGAAGTCGCATGATTTAACGATAAGCTGGAGTGATCGTACTTTGACAGCTCAAAATAAAATAAAATAGAATAAATAAAATATAATAAAATCAAATCCTACCCCTCCCCAATAGCCTACAAAACTACTTTCACTGCCAAACTCTTCCCTGCATACTCAAAGAGTCATCGCAACATTACTTATTCATGGGACATTGCTACTCTGTTCTTCCCGACAGCTTTTTCAGTCGAACCTTTTTAAAAAGGAATAGAATTCCTTATTGTTATGGTGGATTTTTATCAACTACAGCTTTTGTTTGTGATATATTTGTTTTATTAAAAATGGTTCATTACAATCATTATCACAATCATCATCATCATCATCAGTGGTAGTAGTTGTTGTCGTCGTCAACGTTGTCGTCATCGTCGTAGAAGAAGCAGCAGCAACAGCAGTAGTAGTAGCAGCAGCAGCAGTAGCAGCAGTAGAAGTAGTAGTAGTAGTAGTGGTAGTACAGGGACTGGCTAAAGTCTAAACCTTGCGTCTTACAAACGTCCAGTCTCTCACAAAAATGACGTCAGCGTGAAAATTAATACGTTTTCTTTCCCTACTTGCTGTAATCGTTGTTGTTGCCGTCGTCACTGTGGTGGTAGTCGTAGTAGCAATATCTTTGTCATTATCCACCCTTATTCCCTTACAGTTAATCTCCCCTGTTCTAGTTCTGTCATTATCCACCCTTATCCCCTTACAGTTAATTATCCACCCTTATCCCCTTACAGTTAATTGTCTACCCTTATCCCCTTTCAGTTAATCTTCCCTGTTCTAGTTCTGTCATTATCCACCCTTATCCCCTTACAGTTAATCTCCCCTGTTCTAGTTCTGTCATTATCCACCCTTATCCCCTTACAGTTAATCTTCCCTGTTCTAGTTCTGTCATTATCCACCCTTATCCCCTTACAGTTAATTATCCACCCTTATCCCCTTACAAGCTAACCTCCCCTGTTTTATTTCTGTCATCATCCACCCTTATCCCCTCACAGTTAATCTTTCCTGTTCTAGTTCTGTCATCATCCACCTATATCCCCTTACAGTTAATTATCCACCCTCTACCCCTTTCAATTAATGTCCCCTGTTCTAGTTCTGTCATTATCCACCCCTATCCCCTTACAGTTAATTATCCACCCTTATCCCCTTACAGTGAATCTTCCCTGTTCTAATTCTGTCATTATCCACCCCTATCCCCTTACAGTGAATTATTCACCCTTATCCCCTTACAGCTAATCTCCCCTGCTCTAATTCTGTCATTATTCACCCTTATCCCCTTACAGTTAATTATCCACCCCTTATCCCCTTACAGTTAATTATCCACCAGTATCCCCTTTTAGTTAATCTTCCCTGTTCTAGTTCTGTCATTATCCACCCTTATCCCCTTACAGTTAATCTCCCCTGTTCTAGTTCTGTCATTATCCACCCTTATCCCCTTACGGTTAATTATCCACCCTTATCTCCTTACAGTTAATTATCCATCCTTATCCCCTTACAGTTAATCTTCCCTGTTCTAGTTCTGTCATTATCCACCCTTATCCCCTCACAGTTAATTATCCACCCTTAACTCCTTACAGCTAATTATCCACCCTTATCACCTTACAGCTAATCTCCCCTGTTCTAGTTCTGTCATTATCCGCCCTTATCCCCTTACAGTTAATCTCCCCTGTTCTAGTTCTGTCATTATCCACCATTATCCCCTTACAGTTAATCTCCCCTGTTCTAGTTCTGTCATTATCCACCCTTATCACCTTACAGTTAATCTCCCCTGTTCTAGTTCTGTCATTATCCACCCTTATCCCCTCACAGTTAATTATCCACCCTTATCCCCTTACAAGCTAACATCCCCTGTTTTATTTCTGTCATCATCCACCCTTATCCCCTCACAGTTAATCTTTCCTGTTCTAGTTCTGTCATCATCCACCTATATCCCCTTACAGTTAATTATCCACCCTTTACCCCTTTCAATTAATGTCCCCTGTTCTAGTTCTGTCATTATCCACCCTTATCCCCTTACAGTTAATCATCCACCCTTATCCCCTTACAGTTAATCTTCCCTGTTCTAGTTCTGTCATCATCCACCCTTATCCCCTTACAGTTAATTATCCACCCTTATTCCCTTACAGTGAATTATCCACCCTTATCCCCTTACAGTTAATTATCCACCCTTATCCCCTTACAGCTAATCTCCCCTGCTCTAATTCTGTCATTATCCACCCTTATCCCCTTACAGTTAATTATCCACCCCTTATCCCCTTACAGTTAATTATCCACCAGTATCCCCTTTCAGTTAATCTTCCCTGCTCTAGTTCTGTCATTATCCACCCTTATCCCCTTACAGTTAATCTCCCCTGTTCTAGTTCTGTCATTATCCATCCTTATCCCCTTACGGTTAATTATCCACCCTTATCTCCTTACAGTTAATTATCCACCAGTATCCCCTTTCAGTTAATCTTCCCTGTTCTAGTTCTGTCATTATCCACCCTTATCCCCTTACAGTTAATCTCCCCTGTTCCAGTTCTGTCATCATCCACCCTTATCCCCTTACAGTTAATTATCCACCCTTATTCCCTTACAGTTAATCTTCCCTGTTCTAGTTCCCCGTCTTCATGGTCTTCTTCGTGCTTGTCCCTTCATTCATTTAGCATTTTGTCTCCGCTGCATTTTGTGGGCATCGCACGCTAACGACCGAAGCCAAGTCCATGGCAAGAAGTTGTTCTAATCATTTAAAGCCCGATTTATCCACTCAACTGGCTTCTTCTCAAACAGCTAATAGAACGCCTGTTTTTTTGGGGGGTGTTTTTTGTTACTGTTCTTTTGTAAAACCATTCATTTCGAACTCAAAGCGCATTTGTTTTGGTTCCCTTAAGCCCGCATGTTTAAAGCACTGCAAACCAATTCAAGCAGAAACAGGTCAGCCATAGATTTGATAAAGTCAAATGAAGTAAGAACAAGCGAATTGTTCAAATAAAAACTATACAACAACAAAAAATAAATAAAATAAAAAAATTAAAAAATGAAGAGCGAGCTTCAAGCTGATCAACTCTGAACTTTCTTGTACTTAAATTCATTTTCTCTGAGTAGCTCTGGGCGTTTCTTGTGTTTGGTCAACCAATGGCCACGCTGACAAGGGGGCAAAATTAATTTGCAACTGTAATTACAGACATGAAAGAATTACGTGATTTTTGTTTTTTTTTGGTATTATTGTTGTTGTTTTTTTTGATAGACATATAACTATAGATTTCACCCTCCAGCTCATAAAACCAATACTACTTCTTCTTCTTCTGCGTTCACTCGTATGCACACGAGTGGGCTTTTACGTGTATGACCGTTTTTACCCCGCCATGTAGGCAGCCATACTCCGTTTTTTGGGGTGTGCATGCTGGGTATGTTCTTGTTTCCATAACCCACTGAACGCTGACATGGATTACAGGATCTTTAACGTGCGTATTTGATTTTCTGTTTGCATATACACACGAAGGGGGTTCAGGCACTAGCAGGTTTGCACGTATGTTGACCTGCGAGATCGTAAAAATCTCCACCCTTTACCCACCAGGCGCCGTCACCGTGATTCGAACCCGGGACCCTCAGATTGACAGTCCAACGCTTTAACCACTCGGCTATTGCGCCCGTCATAAAACCAATACAACAGAGTCCGCAAGAAATGCATTAGCTTTCCAACCCTACAAGTACTGCTCTACATTGAACAATAGTTTCACTTTCTGATTCAGTTCAAGTCAGTTCAGTTCAGTTCAAAATGCTGGTGACATCTGCACACTGGTTGTACGAGGATGCTTTGAAAAAAAAAATCCCTCCAGCCTACCCTCCTCCTCCTCTTTCTCCTCTAAAAATGGCAAGCTGTTTAATTGCCAAATACCAATAATATTATGTCAATGACAATGCTAGCGCATGGCGAACCAACTTCTCTCTCTCTCTCTCTCTCTCTCTTTTTCTTTCTGTACATCTCTCTCGCTGTCTGTCACTCTCACTTCCCCTACACACACAAACTCTCCCTCTCTCTCTCTCTCTCTCTCTCATTCCACCGTGGAAAACCTTGAGATGGCTTCTTTTGATCAGCTGTATAATCCGCGATGTGATGTGAATTAATTTGACCTTTTTATGGGGATGGGCTAAACGATTCTCTCTCGTTAACAATGGTTTGCTTTTAAACGGTAAGGGGTTAATGGCGGGAGAAACATCTTACACTGGGGGCTGCACTGAGCGAAACAGAGACAGAGAGGAAGAGAGAGAGAGAGAGAGGGAGAAGGGGACAGACGGAGAGAGTGAGACAGAGAAAGGGAGGAAAAGAAACAAACTGACAGACAGAAAGTGAGAGACAAGCAGACAGAGGAGATGGGAAATGGAGAGAGAGAGAGAGAGAGGGAGAGAGAGAGAGAGAAATAGAGAGAGAGAAAGAGAGAGAGAAAGAGAAAGACAGAGAGAAAGAGACAAAGAGAGAGAGAGAGAGACAAAGAGAGATAGAGAGAGGGGGTACGGATACGGATATTTAATTCAATATAAGCTATGGCCCCTCCTGAAGGGGGAGAGAGAGAGAGGGGGGGGGGACAGACAGACAGACAGAGAGAAACAGGTACAGGGACAAAGACACACACACACACACACACACACACACACACACACACACACACACACACACACACACACACACACACACACACACACACACACACACACACACACACACAGAGGACTGGAGAGAGATTATGAGAGAAGGAGAGAGAGGGGTATGACAGACAGACAAACATTCAGAAAGATGGCTGGCACTGGCAAGAGGGAGCAAAACAAAGAGAGGGGAAGAGAGAGAGAGAGACAGAGATAGAGAGAAAGAGAGACAGACAGGGACACAGAGACTGGAGAGAGAAAGATAAGAGAAAGACAAGAGACAGAGGGGAGAGAAAGACGAGAGAAGGAGACGGATAGAGAGAGGGAGAAAGAGAGATGAGAGAGAGACAGACAACAGAGAGAGAAAGACAGAAACATTGACATAGAAACACACACACACACACACACACACACACACACACACACACACACACACACACACACATACACGCGCGCGCGAGCAAGAGTTACTGTTTTTACTACTACAACGACTTCGACGACGACGACGATTACAACAACAACTACTACTACTACTACAGACGAGACAACAAGAGGCATCACCCTCCCCTCCCCCCGCCTCCCCCACTCCCCCCCCCCCCCCCCACCCCCACCCATCCCCACCACCCCAACGACCAAGGAGCTAGAGCCATACAGACCAAAGTGTTCTTACCTGCAGATTCCCTGTCCGTCTCAGATCAAAGCACCACCTCTGTTGATGCAGGTAGGTGGGCTCAGCAGCTCTCAGTTTCCCAAAGTCTCTGCTGCTGCTCTTCCACTGACGATGGAATCTTTCGCGTTGCCCAAACCCATCAGAGAGTTTCATGCACGGCGGGAGATCTTTCAGTTCTTCAGTTGAAGGCCTACATACCTGAAATTCATTGCTTGTTTTAGGCCGTCGTAGTCTTTCACTCATGTCCATTGTCATTTTTATTGGCAGTATCCACATTTCTTCCCCTGTGTTCTTCAACTTCTTTCGTTCCTTAGACGTAAATTTGTTTAAATAACATTGTAATATATATTCTACATTTCTTCCCCTGTAAAGAGACGTAGAGAAGGCCAATCAAAGAGTGGATGGGAAGAAATGTAAAGTATAATATTACAATATTATCAACCAGTTTACAGCTTTTTCCGTCTTATAAACGGAAAAGTACAGGGGAAGAATGTGGACATTGCCTTGTTATTATTATTATTATTATTATTTGTTGTTGTTGTTGTTGTTGTTATAATGATTATCTTTTTAAGTATTTTTTAAACGATCCTTCCCAACAGATTTCGAGTTCCTTAAAAGTTGTCGTCATATTCGACATCTTTGTCACTGCTGTTGTTGTTGTTGTTGCTGCTGCTGTTATTGTTGTTGTTGTTGCTGCTGTTGTTATTGTTGTTGTTGCTGCTGTTATTGTTGTTGTTGTTGCTGCTGTTATTGTTGTTGTTGCTGCTGCTGTTATTGTTGTTGTTGTTGCTGCTGTTGTTATTGTTGTTTTTGCTGCTGCTGTTATTGTTGTTGTTGTTGCTGCTGTTGTTATTGTTGTTGTTGCTGCTGTTGTTATTGTTGTTGTTGCTGCTGCTGTTATTGTTGTTGTTGTTGCTGCTGTTGTTATTGTTGTTGTTGCTGCTGCTGTTATTGTTGTTGTTGTTGCTGCTGTTGTTATTGTTGTTGTTGCTGCTGTTGTTATTGTTGTTGTTGCTGCTGCTGTTATTGTTGTTGTTGTTGCTGCTGTTGTTATTGTTGTTGTTGCTGCTGCTGTTATTGTTGTTGTTGTTGCTGCTGTTGTTATTGTTGTTGTTGTTGCTGTTATTGTTGTTGTTGCTGCTGCTGTTATTGTTGTTGTTGTTGCTGCTGTTGTTATTGTTGTTGTTGCTGCTGTTATTGTTGTTGTTGCTGCTGCTGTTATTGTTGTTGTTGTTGCTGCTGTTGTTATTGTTGTTGCTGCTGTTGTTATTGTTGTTGTTGCTGCTGTTGTTATTGTTGTTGTTGCTGCTGCTGTTATTGTTGTTGTTGCTGTTGTTATTGTTGTTGTTGCTGCTGTTATTGTTGTTGTTGCTGCTGCTGTTATTGTTGTTGTTGTTGCTGCTGTTGTTATTGTTGTTGTTGCTGCTGTTGTTATTGTTGTTGTTGCTGCTGCTGTTATTGTTGTTGTTGCTGTTGTTATTGTTGTTGTTGCTGCTGCTGCTGTTATTGTGGTTATTGCTGCTGCTGTTGTTATTGTTGCTGCTGCTGCTGTTGTTATTGTTGTTGCTGCTGTTATTGTTGTTGCTGCTGCTGTTATTGTTGTTACTGCTGTTGTTATTGTTGTTGCTGTTGTTGTTGTTATTGTTGCTTGCTTGCTTACTGGCTTCTTTTGAAAATATTTAGCTATTTTGTGATCTATTAGCATTTTGTTATTCATTTTTTCATTAGTTCAACAGCAGTATCCTGAGCGTGCCGTCAACTTGAGCGTGTCCTGTCCGTAACGCCAGCAGAACACAACCCAACACTACTGTGACACAACACAAACTGTATTCAA
>NC_134896.1:53635393-53645393 GCF_041734735.1 Babylonia areolata
GGTGTGGTGATGTGGTGGTGGTGGTGATGGTGGTGATGGTGGTGGTGGTGGTGGTGACGTGGTGGTGGTGTTGGTGGTGATGTGGTGGTGGTGGTGGTGGTGTGGTGGTGGTGGTGATGGTGGTGTGGTGGTGGTGGTGGTGGTGGTGATGTGGTGGTGGTGGTGGTGGTGGTGGTGGTGGTGATGTGGTAGTGGTGATGGTGGTGGTGTTGGTGTTGGTGTGTTGCTTTTGTTGTGGGGTTGGGGGGAGGCGGGGGGCGTGGGGGGGGGGTGGGGGGGGGGGGCGGCGCTTCTTGTTTTGTTTTTTTTTGTTCTTGGCCTTCCCCAGCTGAGTCCGGTCCCCATTCACACCTGGACGGAGTGAGGGGGAAATCAAGAGCGAAGTCCGTGGTGGTCCGTGCCTTCAGTCTCAAAGGACACAACACCATACCGAAACACGGGGGGGACTCGAACCCCTATCGCTGGTGAACACTGTGGGAGCGAAGTGAAACGTCTGACCGATACTTACTGCCACGGCGGCACCCCTTTCCCTCGTTTTGAAAAAGACCGTAAAGACCCACCTTCATATTTATTTCACGAAGTCCTTTTAAGTAATTCCCTGTATATTTAGATTTTTCTTTCTTTCTTTCTTTTCAAATTTCACCCTCATGTCACCCCTTCATTTGCCCAGTTTCTCCCCAACCCCTCCATTCATTCATTCATTCATTCACATCTCCCACCCCTTCTTAACCGATAATACTCAAAAGTATTCATAAATACTTTAACAAAATGTCTTCAATCACCGATATGTGTGTGACGGGGACATTAAACAAAATTCCTCCTCCTCCTCCTTCCATATTTTTGTATTTGTCTCGCCTCCAGAATGGAAGACAAGACACTTCTTTTTTTCTCTCTTTTTTTTTCAACCTATCAACTACAACTTTATTAACATTTTCTGTTTCTTTATTGGCTTCTTCAATATATTTATCGGGTTGTTAAAAAAATATATCTTTTCAAATAATTATTGATTTATCTATATCATCTTTCAGTAATTGACTTGTCCTTTCGCTTTATTGGAGTGCCTTCTTGCCTCACGGCGGGGAGGGGGAGGGGAAGGGAGGGGGGGGGAGATTTGATTGTCCGGGTCGCTTCCCTTGCACTGGTGTTTCTCGGAAACATCAGTCCTCAACCCTTCGGCTCAAATAGCTAGTTTCGGAGGTGAACGCGCAAATAATTTCAAAGCTGAACCTCATTAACTTGTGTCTTGAAACAAAGCAAAAAAATAACTACACCAGACAACAACAACAACAAAAAATTAATAATGCTGGATGCTATGGCTCCGCTTCATAATATTCTTACTCTCCCCATGGGTCCAAATTCCACTGCTGCAACATCAAAGAACGACCCCCGTCCCCCCTAAAGAGAAGTACTCCCGGGTATATTTTTCGTGATTGTAACAGAAACTATTGCCTTGGAATTTTTAAAATGCAAAACTGCACCCTTTGTGATCAAATACTTACTAACAGAACTCAGAAAGTTGATACAGTAGAAAAATACTGACCGTTGCTTTTTTTTTTTTTTTTTTTTCACTCAAGAGATTTCAAATGGGAGTAGTTCTGAGTATGAAAAAAAAAAACTACTCCCATGTCTACAACAGAACTGCTCCCAGGAGTTTGTCTGGAACATGCCCAAGATGGGCTCAATGGCCGAGTGGTTAAAGAGTTGGACTTTCAATCTGGGGATCCCGGGTTCGAATCACGGTGACGGCGCCTGGTGGGTAAAGGGTGGAGATTTTTACGATCTCCCAGGTCAACATATCATGTGCAGACCTGCTAGTGCCTGAACCCCCTTCGTGTGTGTATATGCAAGCAGAAGATCAACTACGCACACGTTAAAGATCCTGTAATCCATGTCAGCGTTCGGTGGGTTATGGAAACAAGAACATACCCAGCATGCACACCCCCGAAAACGGAGTATGGCTGCCTACATGGTGGGGAAAAAGGATCTCCCAGGTCAACACATGCGCAGACCCGCTAGTGCAGACCTGCTAGTGCCTGAACCTCCTTCGTGTGAAAACGCACGCCAAACATAAAATACTCACGTTAAATATCCGGTAACCCATGTCAGCCTTCGGTGGGGGTATGGAAACAAGAATATACCCGGAATGCACCCCCACCCAACGAAAACGGAGTATGAATGCCTACATCATTCAGTGGCACGAATGAGAAAACGGTGATAAACGTAAAATCCCGTTCGTGTATATGAGTGAACGTGGGAGTTGCAGCCCACGAACGAACAAACGAAGCAGAAGAAGAAGACACACACGTATGTACGTTACACAACCTGAACTAGAAACACAGTATTTCCCATAAGGTCATATCATATTATTGATTGATCCACTTTTTTTTTTCATGAGAGGGGGGAGGGGAAGGGAGGGGGGTGGCGCCGGGGGGGTTGGGGGGGGGGGACAGAGACAAACAGGCAGACCGACAGAGAGAGACAGAGAGAGAGAGGGGGGAAGGGAGAGAGAGAGACAGACAGACAGACAGACAAAAGAGACACATTCTGAATCACTCACGACCAACAACCACCATCAGAATATGCATAATATCTTGCTTTCTTTTATTTATCTATACCATACTGGAAAATGGTGATATAAACAATTTGTAAATAACTGCACGTGGATTCTGGTACAAGGAATGATCACTAGATCGGTCCTTTTTGACAATGGCAAGATAGGTCTATCCATTATTCGTAACTTCGTATATATATATGTGTGTGCGTGCGTGCGTGCGTGCGTGCGTGTGTGTGTGTGTATGTGTGTGTGTGTGTGTGTGTGTGTGTGTGTGTGTGTGTGTGTGTGATAGTCGTGTCCGACAATGACCATCAGAACAGCAAAGGAGGCAACTGCTGTCCCGACTGTCTGGGCCAAGTTACATCCCCCACTCTCTCGGCCCCAGAGGGTTTCAGGCTAATCGGCGTTGGGGTGGTTTCCCAAAGGCCAAATCGGCCCCCCCTGAAAGCTGCAGCACTAAGAGCCAGTGCAATCTTGCCTCCTGCTTTGAGAGTCTTATTACGAGTCCTTCACAAAAGACCAGGCTGTAGATGATTTCCCACTGCATTGGAGAAACCCTTGATCATACAGCTCTCACTTTTGCCCATATATATATGCATATTTCCATCATTATGTTGATAGTAATGCAAATACATGTGCAGACAGAAAAAAAAACAAAAAACAAGGGTGGCACTGCACAGTGGCGACAAGCCCTACCCGGGGTGGGCTGCCTGAATCCGGGTCCCACAGTGAAATCTACTGTGACCAAAAAAAATTGAAATACAACACAATACAATGTAATACACACTGATGCTAGCCGGAACTTTCATGATTTTTTTAAGCCTGAATCTCACACAGTGAAATCTACTGTGACCAAAAACTGAAATACAACACAATACAATGTAATACACATTGATAATAGCTGGAACTTTCATGATTTTTTTAGCCTGAATTTCTCAGAGAGAAATCTACTGTGACCAAAAAATTGAAATACAACACAATACAATGTAATACACACTGATAATAGCTGGAACTTTCATGATTTTTTCAGCCTGAATCTCACACAGTGAAATCTACTGTGATCAAAAAATTGAAATACAACACAATACAATGTAATACACACTGATGCTAGCTGGAACTTTCATGATTTTTTCAGCCTGAATCTCACACAGTGAAATCTACTGTGACCAAAAACTGAAATACAACACAATACAATGTAATACACATTGGTCATAGCTGGAACTTTCATGATTTTTCAGCCTGAATTTCTCAGAGAGAAATCTACCGTGACAAAAAATTGAAATACAACACAATACAATGTAGTAACACAACTTGACAATAGTTGGTACTTTCATGATTTTTCAAGACTCCATCCCCCATCTAGTTTTTCTCCAGAACAGCACTGTCTGTTGGAGGTTTTTGAGTCACATCTATCAGTCATTTGGATCACATCTATCAGTCATTTGGATCACATCTATCAGTCATTTGGATCACATCTATCAGTCATTTGGATCACATCTATCAGTCATTAGGATCACATCTATCAGTCATTAGGATCACATCTATCAGTCATTTGGATCACATCTATCAGTCATTTGAGTCACATCTATCAGTCATTTGAGTCACATCTATCAGTCATTTGGATCACATCTATCAGTCATTAGGATCACATCTATCAGTCATTTGGATCACATCTATCAGTCATTTGAGTCACATCTATCAGTCATTTGGATCACATCTATCAGTCATTTGGATCACATCTATCAGTCATTAGGATCACATCTATCAGTCATTTGGATCACATCTATCAGTCATTTGGATCACATCTATCAGTCATTAGGATCACATCTATCAGTCATTAGGATCACATCTATCAGTCATTTGAGTCACATCTATCAGTCATTAGGATCACATCTATCAGTCATTTGAGTCACATCTATCAGTCATTTGGATCACATCTATCAGTCATTTGATTCACATCTATCAGTCATTTGGATCACATCTATCAGTCATTTGATTCACATCTATCAGTCATTTGGATCACATCTATCAGTCATTAGGATCACATCTATCAGTCATTAGGATCACATCTATCAGTCTTTTGATTCACATCTATCAGTCATTAGGATCACATCTATCAGTCATTTGGATCACATCTATCAGTCATTTGGATCACATCTATCAGTCATTTGAGTCACATCTATCAGTCATTTGGATCACATCTATCAGTTATTTGGATCAGTCATTAGGATCACATCTATCAGTCATTTGGATCACATCTATCAGTCATTTGGATCACATCTATCAGTCATTAGGATCACATCTATCAGTCATTTGGATCACCAACACACAAAAAAAGCAAATGTGATTAGGGGTAACACAACAACAACAACAGTTGTGACAGCTATGACCAATGTGTATTACATTGCATTGTGTTGTATTTCAATTTTTTGTCACAGTAGATTTCTCTATGAGAAATTCAGGCTGAAAAAATCATGAAAGTTCCAGCTATGACCATTGTGTATCACATTGTATTGTGTTGTATTTCAATTTTTTGTCACAGTAGATTTCTCTCTGAGAAATTCAGGCTAAAAAATCAAGAAAGAAGGAAAGGAAGAAAAAAAAAAAAAAAGTCACATCAAACTCATACACGGAATGGAAAAGAAAGATGATACATGCCATATCAAAGGTGGTAAAAATCTGAAGATGAAAGATATGGATCACCACCACACACACACACACACACACACACACAGACACACACAGAATAAACCTTGTCACACAGTGCAATATAATATAACATGTCCCACAAATTCAGAAGTGGACCAAGTGGGTAAGCTGGTGTAGAAAGGGTATATAGTCTGAAGCTGTCTTAATTAACATTTCACTACACAAAAACAACAACAACAAAAAGTTTACATTACAAAAAATCCATGCATGGTGCTTTGACTGTTGTTCCCAATACTCTGTACGTGGTATCCATGAAATAACAGAATATACCCTCACAGAAAAAAAAAAAAGCTCCAAAAAAACATGTCATGACGAACCTCAGCATTGTCAACAACTATTTATCACAAACGCTCTGAAAACCAGGTGAATTAAAAAAAAAACTAAAAAAATTTTTTTTTAACCCCCCCCCCTCCCCCCCACCAAAAAAACAACAAAAAACATGAACAGAAACTCCTATTGAAAGAGACCAATGGACCACAACATGCATCGTGTGTTAGGAATGCTCTTTTTAACCTGATATGTTGAAGTTCAACGACCGAACACGTTTTCAAACACAAGGGTAGAGTGTACTCACAACTGACTCACACAGCTACACCGGATGTGACTTGCCAGCTTTCAATCAATAAGTCGATTTAAACAAACACATATTAAGAATACTGGGGTAAATTTGTGGGGGTTGCGGTGGGGGCGGGGGGGGGGTGGGGGGGGGGGGTTATATTGAGGGGTTGAGAAGGGTGGGGGTGGTATATTGATGGGTTGAGGGGGTGTGGGGGGGTGTATATTGAGGAGTTGAGGGGGTGGGGGGTTGGTATATTTAGGGGTGTTTTTTTTTTTTTTTAGGGTGATGGGGGCAAATCTTGTATTGATATTTTCTTGGTCAAATATTGTATAATTAGGATTCAGTCTGCTGTTTCTTTTGGGTTTTCTTTCTTCGATTGTTGAGCAGAGCTCTAATTCAGAAAAAAGGTTTGAGCACAACAATACATATATATATATCCCACTGTAAGTGAGCTCTTCTCAAAAACAAAAAAAAAACAAAAAAGATTTGAACATGCAAAAATACCACCACTGAATCAACCCCCCCCCCCCCTCCCTCATAACTCATACAAATACTACATACATGCTTGGAACAGATTTTTTCCCCCTCAAAAAGTTTGAGCGTATAAACGCATACGCGCTTGAAGAGAGTTCTCCGCTCAAAACGTCTGCTGAGCGTACCAGTACATACATGCTTGAGAACAAGGTTTCCGCTCACACAAAACTTGTACATCCACCATCAGGACCTATGATGGAAGTCTCTGGTGACAAACTGACCTGTGATAACATTCCTCACATTAACTCTCTCCATACGAACGGCGAAAGAGACGACGTTAACAGCGTTTCACCCCAGTTACCATCATCAATATATTGCAAGCTGAAGGCTCTTATACTGAAGAGGTGAATGTTGACAAAGAATACCACAATTCTGCCGGCGGAAGCTAAAGGCTGGGTCATTCAGACACCCACTGGACATCCGAAGGGTCTGTGTAGAGGAGAAGAGAGGACTGGCTGTACTGAGTGAGTTAATAAACAGGAACATCCACTTCATGCATCAAGAAGAAAAAGAAAAAAACAACAAAAAATATAAAAAAAAAGCCCCAAAGTTAAGTATATGTGTGCCATAAAGAGATAAGCATGAGTTGAATTTTTTTTTTTAAAGTTCAAGAGGTGAGAATCGCTGTTTCATTGACAAAATAGACAATGTAAATGTATTAAGTATGTTATTCGTAATACCTCTATTTCATATAAATTATATATATATATATATATATATATATATATATATATATATATATATATATATATACATACATATATTTGTAGTTATATAATTGTGGGTATATGAAAAAAACTCAGTTTAATCCTTTTATTATGCATTATGCCTTCAAGAAAAACACAAATCATTTGATTTACATGATGAAGATTTCATAGTAAAACAGAATGTTCCAAGAAAGACATTTACCGATGAGTGTGTGTGTGTGTGTGTGTGTGTGTGTGTGTGTGTGTGTGTGTGTGTGCAGAACAAAAAAAAAAGTAATAGATTTTACCAGTGGATGTTTGTACAACTAAATGAAGTAATAAATGCAACATATATATCTGCTACAACAAAATGTATACAGCAAAGAAAAAAAAGAAAAGAAAAAAGAAACAAGATCACTACTGTTTGAGATTCTGCTGACGTTTGTATATGAAACAGTAAACAGATTATAAAAAAAAAAAATGCTGGAGCATTTATACTGGAATTGTTTGATGTAAAACTCGACAATACTGATAAGCTGTATGCACATACATGTTATATATACCATGAACTATTCTCATTAATAATGGGTGGCCACTTGGAAATCTGAATGAACCCCCCCCCCACACCCCCCCTACCCCTCCCCCCTCTCCCCCCCAAAAAAAAAGCGGATTGGGAAACTTTACCATTTGGATGAAAAGTGAAAAATGACTAAATGACTAAATGCTGGCATCATCAACTGTCATGGCAGTTTAGGAATGGGACATAAGAAGAACAATATCACACAAAAATAACAACACAGAAATAACATCTACAAAAAAAGTTAACTTCATCATCAAAATAACACGAATCCCAAGTACACAGTGTATATACTTTTGAAGATATAGACATGATAAATTCAGTCGTATCATTTTTTTTTTTCTTCTTCTCACGCTCTCTCTTTTTTTTTCGTTCTTTTGTTTTTCTCTGTCTCCTTTTTTTTTTTTTTTTTTTTTTTTTTTTTTCTCATTGCATTATTTCTTGATCTCAGATACTGACATTTAAACTTTGCTTGAACATACATACAGTGGATACAAACAAATAGGTATAAAAAAAAAAACCCACTGTGCCATACACTATAAATTTTGCATTGATATGGCGAAGAATGAAGTTTGCATACACAACATATTCATATATATTGACAACTTATTCAACGAATCAGTTGGTCTATATAAAAAATATGATAAAAAAAAAAAGAAAAAAAAAAGAGGTCAAGGTATCCTCAGTTTTTTTTTTCTTTTTTTTCAATTTTTTTTTTTTTTTTTAGCAAAAGTCAAATAACTGCTACAATACAGTTACCAATTACAATAAACTTCTACAAACTATACTGTAGGTGTACATATATAATTACATTTTATGTAGATTGCGATACAAATGCTAAACAGCAAGCAGAATAATTATGATAATGGGAAAAGCCCAGTTGGTGGGGGTGGGGGTGGGGGTGAGTTAGGAGTGGGGAGTATAAAGGCATAATGATAAGTAAAAATTGACGTAAACTCTTTTCCAAAAACTACATTTCAAAATTGGCCTGATCTGACATAATGATGACACATATCAACATACATATTGATACAGCTATCGAATCACACTAAGGTTAGAATAAATGTTTGGAGTACATGTTGGCAAAAAAAAAACAACAACAACAAAAAACAAAAAAAACTTTAAATTCCAAGAAAAAACATTTCATAAACTAGAAAACCAAAAAACTTTAAATTCCAAGAAAAAACATTTCATAAACTACACACATAAAAGTAGTAACTATCAAAATGCCAGTAATGCAAGAAAAACCACAACTATGAAAGGCATTAACACAGCTGTATTTTCTGCATTTCACAAAACTGATCATCATTATTACTAACACTGAAAATATTGCTTTTCATTTCACTGCCACTAACAGAGTAAGCGGCACCGGTTTCTGGTTTGCTTTCTTTGTTTTGAAAGATCAATCCATAATCTTTGAACTCTGGTGTCCATTGCTGCCACGTGGCACGACTCGCTTCTCACTCAACCAAAATGCAGAGGAGATAACCCTTGTCATCACTTGATTCTCCTCTTGGCCGAATGCATCTGGGATTGTTTCCCTTGGACCAAGAGCCAGACAATAACCAAAAAATATTTTTGGGATTCATCTCTCTCAACCAAAAAAAAAAAAAACAACAACAAAAAACCAAAACAAAAAACAAAAAAACAAACAAACAATAACAACAAAAAAACATGATAGTGGAGGAAAACAAGTGCAAGTAAATGACTTTACAATGATGATATAAACAGAATAAAAACTTTAAAAAATCAAAACAGAATGTAGACTAATTCATGAAAAAAAACACCCCAAAAAACCCACAAAAAACCCCATTGGGATGGGAGTGGGACAGGGGTGGTGGAATGGAGAGAATATAAACCATTCAAAGACACCTACAGGGTCTTCCTGGCTGGGGGTGGGGAAAACAGCCAACTTGTCTGCCTTCTAGGACGGCAGTTTTGTTGTTTGTGCACACTTTTGTGTTTGGCAACGGCAATGAAGAATTCCCCCACAGTAAGTGATCTAGACAACTTTACTACAATTGTGTGCTGTTCATAATCTTAACATGATAAAAATCACACACACACACACACACACACACACACACACACACATGTAATATATATGTGTGTGTGTGTATGTGTGTGTGTGTGTGTGTGTCTTTGTGCGTGCGTGCATGCGCGCGCGCGTGTGTGTGTGTGTGTGTGTGTGTGTACATTTCCTGCTTTTGTTCAGATCATTTTGAGTCAGAAAAAACTAGTCATATTATCTTAAGTCAGAGAAGCTAGTTCTAGGAAAATAGGCATGTATTCTGAGGTTTTGTTTCTCAGCTTCACAAAAGATTATAAAGTAAGATTCTGGTGGTTAACAATACTTGAAAAAATGACAAAAAACATACATA
>NC_134896.1:53647893-53650393 GCF_041734735.1 Babylonia areolata
CCGTTTGAACCGGAATCTTCACACTGTGCTTGTGCTCATATGGCGTCTGTTCTAAACGGATTTGTCCGTTTCAGAACATGTGCCAACTCAAATTATTAGGCCACAGATTAATGAAAAAAAAATAACCATGTGAAAACAGGCTTCTTGAAACACAGAAACTGGAAATGTTTTTTCATTCACGTAGCAGTTTAGACTGCTGTCACTGCATTCTTGACTGTCTGTCAGTCTTTCTGTCTGTCTGTGTCTCTCTCTCTCTCTCTCTCTCTCTCTCTCTCTCTCTCTCTCTCTCTCTCTCTCTCTCTCTCTCTCTCTCGTGTGTGTGTGTGTGTGTGTGTGTGTGTGTGTGTGTGTGTGTGTGTGTGTGTGTGTGCCAGTGAGTGTGTGAGTGTACTTATAGGCATGTGTATGAGTGCTTCGGTGTGTGTGTGTGTGTGTGTGTGTGTGTGTGTGTGTGTGTGTGTGTGTGTGTGTGCCGTGCCCGTGCAGTGCGTGCACGTGTGTGTGTGTGTGTGTGTGTGTGTGTGTGTGTGTGTGTGTGTGTGTGTGTGTGTGATTGATTAGTTTTGTGATGAAAAGCATTTGTTTGCTTATGACTGAGAAAGACATCTTAGAATGTGGTGTGTGTGTGTGTGTGTGTGTGTGTGTGTGTGTGTGTGTGTGTGTGTGTGTGTGTGTGTGCATGGTCTGTTATCAGAAACTTGCATATCTTCAAGCGGCACGCTGAGGCCGGGCCGTAGGGGGAGAAGGGCGGGGAGGAAGGGGGGGGGCGAAGAAGGTTTGAATCGATTTTTGCATATCGTATTGCTGACGTTTGCCATGGGACCCGGCCTTAGAAACCGGCCGGATTTGCCCGAGGGACTGAGGATTTCGTGTTAGTAATAAAATCGCCGATAATCTTTGCGTGCACCTGTGTCAGTCACGGTTGTTGAATACTGCGGGCCAGAAATCACAATTAGACGGTGTTTTGGAATGGAGCCCTTTTTGTTTGTAGGCCTAATGTTGTGGTGCAGACGGCCTCACTGACGTGCTGCTAACTTGTTTCGTTTTAGCGTCTTTAAGATACCGTCACGGTATACAGAAAGAAGACTCAACGAGCCGAATTAACTGACTATGGTTTTCGGCGTCGACTCAGTGATATTCCACACAGCAACTGAAACTGCAGAATAATCTGATTAATATTTCAGTCACTTCACGGTTTCATAAGACCAGCAACAGAACCAGCTGCATGCTGGAAGAACCGTGAACCAGGCACGTACAGTAGGCGGCACAGTGCGTATGGGTCCAGTCACTGGGGGCGAATACTGATTTTATGATCACTTACTATTACTCCGGCAGTATTCAGAATATTATTATTACTATGATTATTGCAGTTATTATTATTATTATTATTATTATTATTATCAGTATTATTATTATTATTATTATTATTATTATTATCAGTATTATTATTATATCATCATAATCATCATCATCATTATTATTATTATCATCATCATTGTTGTTGTTGTTGTTGTTGTTGCTGTTGTTATTTTTACTTTTATTTTTTGTCGACTTTACGTCTTCAGTTGCAGTCTGTCTTCAATACAGTGCATCATATTACGCCGTCTTGCCACAATGGGTTTCATCCTAGCATAGCCTGCCTTGTTGGTTCCCGGGAATTATTGTGTATTTTATTTTGTTACACCATGTCATTATTAATGCTATGCTCCAACTAACCCCCCAGTTCCCAGTTCAGACTCAACTAGTCAGATACAGAGCCGTATTGTAAAGTCTAAGTTGTGATCTGTGCATTTGTCCAGTCCATTCCTATTGCATTGTACCAGACTGATGATTACATTTGGCCTTTTATATCATTTTATTTTCCCCCCATTTGTATTATCCCCCCCTTTTGTTTCTTCTTTTTAAATTATCCTCGCTCTTCCTCTGTGGCCGTCATCCTGTTATTGTCATGTTTCCTTGTTTCTCAATGACTGACTCAAAAGAGTTAATGGGAATAAACAAACTCTGAAACTCTGAAACTCTGACAGCCACCACTGCCGGCGGCTCTGAGAGCCTGGGACCAGCAGTGCACGAATGCAGAAGCGGGAACGAGTTATCATGTTTTGTGTTATGTTTCCGAAGAAACCGGACCCACACACGCTTGCGCCGGCCTGAGTGACGTTCATGTTGTTCGGCGGTTGAAACTTATCAGTGGAGGTAACCGTAGACCGTTAGACAAACATAGTCTATACACGCCTTCCCTCCCCTTTCAGACGTGAGTAGTAGGCATTGTCGCTGTCTTGGTTGAGGGTGCATTTGGGGCAAAGACTCAGTTCTATAAAGAAACTTCACTGCTGCCGCTTTCTTGTTTGCGAGCAATTATTTATTTATTATCAGTTATTTATTTATTTATTTACTTATTTCATTTTACTTATTTATTTATTTATTTTTTGTTTGATTGTTTTGTTGTTTTATTTTATAATTATCTATTATCAATTATTTATTTATTTATTTACTTATT
>NC_134896.1:53662893-53665393 GCF_041734735.1 Babylonia areolata
GAGAGAGAGAGAGAGAGAGAGAGAGAGAGAGAAGGGCCCAGTGTTGTCATGGTGTTCACAAGACAACGAGCGTTAATGGCCAGAAACCTCCAGAGCTCCCGAAGAAGGCATGGAGTGCGTGCACCTTTGTGCACGTCAGGCCGACACGGGAATTCCAGTCATCGTCCTTCTCTTTTCCTCTTCCTGTCCCTGTCCCTGTTCCCCTGTCTGTCTGTCTGTCTCTCTCTGTCTCTCTCTCTCTCTCTCTCTCTCTCTCTCTCTCTCTCTCCTCCTCCTCCTTCTCAGTTCTCCTTCATCTCTCTCTCTCTCTCCTTCATCTCTCTCTCTCTCTCTCTCTCTCTCTCTGTCTCTCTCCTCCTTCTTCTTCATCTCTCTCTCACTCTCTCTCTCTGTCCTCCCCCCCCTCTCTCTCTCCATCTTTCTCTCTCCTCTCTCCTCTCTCTCTCTCTCTCTCTCTCCTCTCTCTCTCTCCTTCTTCATCTCTCTCTATCACTCTCTCTCTATCCTCCCTCTCTTTCTCTCCATCTCTCTCTCTCACTCTCTCTCTCTCTCTATCCTCCCTCCCTCTCTCTCTCTTTCTCTCAGGGATAAGGAGACAGACAGATTCAGGCTGGTAGACAGACAAATAGACAAATACGAGTGTTTAGACAGACAAATAGGAAGACAGTGAGAGACAGGTAGACAGATATCTAGATACATATTGAGTAGACCGGCATCTAGGTACATATTGAGTAGACAGGCATCTAGGTACATATTGAGTAGACAGGCAAATAGATACATATTGAGTAGACAGGCACCTAGATACATATTGAGTAGACAGGCATCTAGATACATATTGAGTAGACAGGCATCTAGATACATATTGAGTAGACAGGCAAATAGATACGTATTGAATAGACAGGCAAATAGATACATATTGAGCAGACAGGCATCTAGATACATATTGAGTAGACAGGCAAATAGATACATATTGAGTAGACAGGCAAATGGATACATATTGAGTAGGCAGGCAAATAGATACATACTGAGTAGACAGACATCTAGATACATATTGAGTAGACAGGCAAATGGATACATATTGAGTAGGCAGGCAAATAGATACATACTGAGTAGACAGACATCTAGATACATATTGAGTAGACAGGCAAATAGATACAACGAAGTTGGCGGAGAGACAGAGACAGACAGAGAGACAGTTCAGTTCAGTTCAGTTCAGTTCAGTTACTCAAGGAGGCGTCACTGCGTTCGGACAAATCCATAAACGCCACACCATATCTGCTAAGTAGATGCCTGACCAGCAGCGTAACCCAACGCGCTTAGTTTAACACCAGACAGACAGACAAAGACATAGAGACAGAGAGATGGGGGACGGGGTGCGGGGGGGGGGGGGGGGGGAGGTGCGGGGGGGGGGGGGGGGAGTAGATAGCTATACAGGTTGATAGACAGCGGGAAGACAGAGACCGAAGGCCTAGCGGTGACAATGCTCTGTCAGGACAATAGTGTTTCCGTGATGGTGACTGTCAGAATACATGACAGGACATATATATCATGTGACCGTCCCTCACACACTGAGTCACAAGTCGTTTTTCATTGTGTCACACACGAGTAAAAACAAAACAAAACAAAAAACAACTACAACATGCTTATGGGGGGAACGTAATAAATAACCAAATCTTTGGGATGCTAAATTCTGATTCTACACTCTCGGGTTCTACAATGTAAGAGAGACCTTTCTCATTTTTAGGAGGTGGGGTGTGGGGGTGGTTATGGAGAAGGGAGGAGTGTGGGGGAGGGGTGAGGGGGGGAAGGGGACTGAATACATTCAAGTGGAAACTATTCTAAGGCGCTTTAGGCTTCCCAGAATACAGGGAGTGATGGCCTAGAGGTAACACGTCCGCGTAGGCAGCGAGAGAATCTGAGTGCGCTGGTTCGAATCACGGCTCAGCCGCCGATATTTTCTCCCCCTCCACTAGACCTTGAGTGGTGGTCTGGACGCTAGTCATTCGGATGAGACGATAAACCGAAGTCCCGTGTGCAGCATGCACTTAACGCACGTAAAAGAACCCACGGCAACAAAAGGGTTGTTCCTGTCAAAATTCGGTAGAAAAATCCACTTCGATAGGTAAAACAAAAAATAACAAAACAAAAACTGCACGCAGGAAAAAATACAAAAAAATGGGTGGCGCTGTAGCGTAGCGACGCGCTCTCCCTGGGGAGAGCAGCCCGATTTTCACACAGAGAAATCTGTTGTGATAAAAAGAAATACAAATACAAATAAAGGAAAGTTTAAAAGCCTCCTCTGTCTTCTTGTCCTTCTTCTTCTTCTCCTCTCCCCTCCTCCCCTCCTCCTTCTCCTCCTTCTTCTTCTTCTTCTCCTCTCCCCTCCTCCCCTCCTCCTTCTCCTCCTTCTTCTTCTTCTTCTTCTCCTCTCCCCTCCTCCTTCTCCTCCTTCTTCTTCTTCTCCTCTCCCCTCCTCCCCTCCTCCTTCTCCTCCTTGTTC
>NC_134896.1:53670393-53672893 GCF_041734735.1 Babylonia areolata
CTTGTGGGGGTGGGGGTGGGGGAGGGTTGGGGGTTGGAGGGGGGGGGGAGGGTCTCGTGGGGAAGGGGGTGGGGGGGGAGTAAACTTTTTTTTTTTCAGTGTCGTTCGTGGCGCTTGCCAATGAGGAAAGGTTGATAACACGAATGAATGAATAACTGATTAAATGAATAATTAAATACATGAATAAGTAAATAAACAAACGAAAATAAAGAAAATGAAATAAAACGAAATGACCCAAACATAGAATAAATAGAACAAACATAAAATAAAACAAGATATATATATTTATATATATATATATATCTATATCTATATCTATATTTTTAAGCATTAAATGAGATAACCCTGTCCCAATGACGTGATTCGCCTGCTCATAGGACGAGTCCAACTAGAACCTTCTGTTAACCCGTCTCACCCGTCCCTTGGCCGGAAGAGTCCAAGCTGTACGATGTGCAGAATTATCTGATCAACCTCCTCCCCCTTCCCCGCCCCACCCCCCATCCCTTCACGCCCACTCATGTCTATAAAAAGCCCCCCAAAAAATAAAGGCAACACAAATATTCCTTATGAATTGCGCAGCAAATAACGGGCGCGCTAACGTCAAACTGTATACCTCTAGGTGTATTTTGTTTCATAAAAAAAATCAACCTGTGTAAATTGTCGATAACAAATATGCCGTTTTGTCGCCACGGGTAAATCCAAGGTTAGCATCCTAAATTATTGCGCCTATTTTACCGTCAGTTTTTGTGTGCATGTATGAAACGGTATTATATTACGATCAGTAGATGTTGCAACCCATTTTAGGTGGATTTCGACTCTTATTTTGTGCGTTATTTCACTAAATTTTGATGCAGATTCTTCCACTAAACAAACGTGCCACCGTCTTGCTTTTTTCAGTTTTTCGCCCCCTATAGAAACCATAGAAATGTAAGCAATAGATGCAATAATTCAGGAGGCCAAAATGGAACGATACCTTGACACGTTGAAGGATGTGTTCACTTTTGCGGATCACACGTTTGACTTCAAAACTCCGTCCGACATTTTTTTTTTTTTTTTTTTGCTAGAAAGGAGATTGTATGTATGGCTTGGACTTTTCTTCTACTGGAGGTGCTGTTCCTTTTTTTTTTTTTTAGCCCCCCCCCCCCCCCCCACCACCACCCCTCCTCCCCTCTTTCCTCTCCCCTCTGCCTGCTCTTGAGACGGTAATGTTGAGGATCAGTGGACGGTTAGAAGTTCAGTGGCCAGGTAGATTTAGGGGCGACAAGAGGGGGACTAGGGAAAGTGTGAGACGCTGAGGAGGAGTTGTTGTCTTTTCCTTTTGGGGGACTTGACCTGCTTCACACAGGGCTGGCTGCTTTTGCGCACTTCTCTTTTTCTGACAACGGCGAACGAAGGGGTAAGACTGGGTTTTAAGTTGTTGTTGTTGTTGTGTTGTGTGTGTGTGTGTGTGTGTGTGTGTTGTTTTGTCGTATGCGTATGTTGTGCTGTATTGTGTTGTTGTTGTTGTTGTTGTTGTGGTGGTGGTGGTGGTGGTGGTGTGTGTGTGTGTGCATTGAATTTTGCTGTGTTTTTTTTTTTTGTTTGTGCGGGGTTGGGGTGGGGGTGGTGGTGTGGTTAGTGGTGGTGTGTGTGTGTGGTGTGGTGTAGTGGTGTAGTGATGTGTGCTGTGATGTGGTGTGGAGTGGTGTGTGTGCGTGCGTGTAACAACTTTCATAAGTTGTGATGTTGTTTGCATTTGGTGATGGTGGTGCTATTGGTGGTTGTGTCGATGATCATCAATGTTTTTGTTCTTGTTCTTCAACAATTGCAAGCGTACTTAAATCCCGAAGAACATTATCTGTCCGTCAGCCTTTTTATCTGCTCGGTTGCCGGAATGCACCCAAGAGAGAGAGAGAGAGAGAGAGAGAGAGAGAGAGTTGCGTGCATGTGAGTGTGAGTTATACGTGTGCATGTGTGAGTTCTCTCTCTCTCTGTATGTGGGGGGAGGGAGGTGGAGGGGGAGTGAGGGAAGGGGAGAGTGGGAAGAGGTGTGATGGAAGGGGAGGGAGGGGGGGAGGGAATGAGGGGGGAGTGAGGGAAGGGGGAGTGAGGGGGAGTGGGAGTGAGGGGAGGGGGAGTGAGGGGGTGGGGAGTGAGGGAAGGGGGAGTGAGGGGGTGGGGAGTGAGGGGGTGGGGGAGTGGGAGTGAGGGGGAGGGGAGTGAGGGGGAGGGGAGTGAAGGAAGGGGGAGTGAGGGGGAGGGGAGTGAGGGAGAGGGGGAAGGGGAATGAGGGGGAGGGGGAGTGAGGGGGAGGGGGAGTGAGGGGGAGGGGGAGTGAGGGAGAGGGGGAGTGAGGGGGAGGGGAGTGAGGGAGAGGGGGAAGGGGAATGAGGGGGAGGGGAGTGAGGGAGAGGGGGAGTGAGGGGGAGGGGAGTGAGGGGAGGGGAAGGGGAATGAGGGAAGGGTGGATGGAGCATGGAGAACATGAAGCCCATTGGGCGTGACGAGTTATACAAGGCTC
>NC_134896.1:53685393-53690393 GCF_041734735.1 Babylonia areolata
CCTGAACCAGACGGTGGAGGTGCTGTCCCTCAGGGTGGTACAGCTGGAGAACAACACACCACAATATGATGCCATGTTTACTGTATCCCCAACAGAGCTCCCTGAACCAGACGGTGGAGGTGCTGTCCCTCAGGGTGGTACAGCTGGAGAACCAGCTGGTGGAAGCCCAGGAGGTGCAGGAGAGCCTGGAGGCCGACCTCCAGGAGCACAAGAACAGTCTGCAGGACGCCAATGACAGAAACATCCGTCAGTGGGACTTCCTCTCTCTTTTCTCTTCCTCTTTCTCTTTCTCTCTGTCTGTCTATCTCTGTCTGTCTGTCTGTCTCTCTGTCTCTGTCGGTCTTTTCACCCTCCTTCTCTCTGTCTCCCCCTCTCTCTTTGTCTCCATGCCTAAAATCTTAATCCTTGAATGAAAAACGTTTTGAGTTCTGTCTGTCTGTCTGTCTGTCTGTTTCTCTCTCTCTCTCCTCTGTGTGTGTGTGTGTATGTGTGTGTGTGTGTGTGTGTGTGTGTGTGAAAGGAATGAAAGAACAAAGATTTCTCACAGAATTAAAGCCAAGTTCACAGAAAGGAAGGTTCAGAGACGGCCACCTATTGTGTCATCGCAATTGTTGTAATTGTACTGCTCTTCTTCTTCTGATCCTCCTCCTCCTTCTTTGCCGTTGTCGTCGCCGATGCTGTCGTCTCTTCCTCCTCCTTCTTCTGCATCTCCTTCTGCCCCCACCTCCTCTTCCTCTTCCTTCTTCTCCTCCTCTTCCTTCTCCTCCTCTTCCTACCCCTCCTCCTCTTCCTCCTCCTCCTCCTCTTCCTCCTCCTCCTCTTTCTCCTTCTCCTCCTCTTCCTTCTCCTCCTCTTCCTTCTCCTCCTCTTCCTACCCCTCCTCCTCTTCCTCCTCCTCCTCCTCTTCTGATCCCCCTTACCTCTCCTCTCCTCCTCTTCCTCTTCCTCTTCTTTCTCCTCTTTCTCCTCTTCCTCCTCCTCCTCTGCTGATCTCTCTTATCTCTCCTTTCCTCCTCTTCCTCCTCCTCCTCTTTCTCCTCCTCCTCCTCTTCCTCCTTCTCCTCCTCTTCCTTCTCCTCTTCCTCCTCCTCTTCCTCCTCATCCTCTTCCTCCTGATCCCCCTTACCTCTCCTCTCCTCTTCCTCTTCCTCCTCTTTCTCCTCGTCCTCCTCTTCCTCCTCCTCCTCCTCTTCCTCCTGATCCCCCTTATCTCTCCTCTCCTCCTCTTCCTCCTCCTCTTCCTCCTGATCTCTCTTATCTCTCCTCTCCTCCTCTTCCTCCTCCTCTTCCTCCTGATCTCCCTTATCTCTCCTCTCCTCCTCTTCCTCCTCCTCTTCCTCCTGATCCCCCCGTATCTCTCCTCTCCTCCTCCTCCATATCCTCCTCTACCTCCTGTAACCGTGGTCCACTGCCCTGACAGAGCTGTACACGGAGAACGAGGACTTGAAGAAGGCCCTGCAGACCGCCACCACCAGCACCACCTCTGCCCAGAAGACCAGCGGCACGGGCACGGGAACCCTCCTGCAGAAAGAGAACCAGCGCCTGAAGGACGAGGTCAGCATGCTCTCCCAGGAAAACAGCAAACTCAAGGACATGGTTCGTCACGCTGAAGCCATGGCCTCCCCTGTCCCGCCGCGCAAGGAGGCCTTGGGGCCTCCCGGAGAGGCCTCGGCCCGGAGAGCGGAGGCCCAGAGCTCGCCGCCGCTGGCGGCAACCGCGGGAGAAAGCCGGAGGGAAAAGGACGACAACTTGTCCAAACTGACGAAGGAGTTTCTGGACGAGCTTACCTCCCTTGAATTGCGGGAGAACGGCGCTGGTGGTCGTGGTGACGGTGGTGACGCGAGTGGTGTGAGTGCAGCAGAGTCGTCATCATCATCATCGTCATCTTCTTCCACGAAAAAATTGCCAAGCGCTGATGTGTAGACACTTTTTTCGTTTTTTACTTGGTACGTGTTGTTGTTGTTGTTGTTCCTGTTTATTATTATTGTTGTTGTTGTTGGTGTTGGTGTTGATGTTGTTGTTATCACCATTGTTATTATTTTATTGTTATCATTATCATTAGTATGATTACTATTATGAGTTGTAGTATTATCATCATCATTATTATTATTCTTGATCAATCAATCAGATAATTTTCATGTTTGGTTAAAAAAAAAAGAAAACAAAACAAAAAAACAACAACAAAAAAACAAAAAAAGTGATCTACCTTCAGTTATTTCTTTGATGATGTTAATTGCCAGGGACGTTGTTTGTAAACACTGTTTTTGTCATTACATTTATGTTTTTGTGGGTTTTTTTTTTAATGTTTTCTTTTTCCTTTTCTGATCGCATCATTTGTTTATGTTGTCATGTAAACATGAAACCTTTTGTTGTCATAGGTTGGATTTCTTTTTCTAATGATTTCTTTTTCCACTTCCTTTGCGTTAGCTGTGCTTGACTATGTATGTATACATATGTATGTGTACATAACTGCATGCATGTATATGAATGTGTATTGTGTGCGCGTGCGTTTATGTAAGTTTGTGCCTGCCTATGTGTGCGTATGTGTTAGGGTAGCTGTTAGATACACATGTATTGTTAAAAGGTATGTACGCAGTGTGTGTGTGTGTGTGTGTGTGTGTGTGTGTGTAGTCATATTTTGGTGCGTGTATGTAACATAGATGTAATGTTTTATGTTAACAAAGCGTTTTTGTAAAGCACCTAGAGCAGATTTCTGGATAGTGTGCTATATAAGTATCCATTATTATTATTATTATTATTAATGATTTCATATTGTATTGTCTGTATTTTTTCCTTTCGTTTTATTTTCTGTGGCTTTCGCTTTGTTCCAGTATATTTTTTCTGTTGTTATATCGTCACAACTTCGCCTTTTTTTTTTTCTCTCTCTCTCTCTCTTTTCCTCTGATTTCTATTATGATTTTTGTTATGCATTGTTTCTTTATTTTTATTTTCTTACAGTGTCACTGCTACATTTTATTACATTTTCTTTCTTTTACTTAAGTTGATTTGTATACATCGTTTTATTATTGTTGTTATTCCGTTGTTGCTTTTCTGTGTTTGTTTGATTGTTGTTGTTTTTTCTTACATTGCCATACATTCATTTTGCGTGTGTGTGTGTGTGTGTTTTTTTTTTACAATTTATTTTTAATGTGTAAAAATTATAGATTGTTTTGTTGCATTTATTTTCTAACATTGTTTCCTTTTCATTTCAGTTGTTATTCTAAGAAATTGTTTTGTGCAAACTGTGTTATTCCAATATTATTGTTATTTCTTACATGGACTGTCTTCTTGTTTCGTAGCATGTCTTCTTATGTTGGAAAATAATGTCATTTTTCTACTGGATTTCATTTTGTTCCTGTTTTTTCTGTTAAATTTCTGTGGCCTCTTTCCCCCTTTAGTTTTTATTTTATTTTATTTTTGACTCACTTGTGTAAACAAAGTGAGTCTATGTTTTAACCCGGTGTTCAGTTGTCTGTCTGTGTGTGTGTGTCTGTGTGTGCGTGGTAAACTTTAACATTGACATTTTCTCTGCAAATACATTGTCAGTTGACACCAAATTAGGCATAAAAATAGGAAAAATTCAGTTCTTTCCAGTCATCTTGTTTAAAACAATATTGCACCTCTGGGATGGGCACAAAAAAAAAAAATTAAGCCTAATCATATGCAAACTGCATATACTGTTGTATTTGTATTTTTTGTATTCTCTAAACTTGGCACTTTGATCTGATATTCTGACCCAACAACAAGAGCAGTCATTATTATCATTTTTTTGGTTCAAACAAGAACTTCTTTTGCTAAGCATGGAAGTTTTATTTATTTTGCAAACGTTTTGGTGCAGATAGTAACAAAGGGAAATTACTCTGTAATTAATGCTAGGGGACTTAATTTGCTTTAAACTGATCTTTCTCATCTTAAACATTACATTTTGAAATTGTACTCAATACATAAAAAGCTTGGATTTTTTTTAAAGAGTATCACAAGTGAGTCTTGAAGGCATTGCCTCTCTTGTTTTTTTTATTGATTTCATTTTGTTCCTGTTTTTTTTCTGTTAAAATTTAATTTCTGTAGCCTCTTTCCCTCTTTAGTTTTTATTTTATTTTATTATATTGTGCTGATCTGTGTGCCTGTATTTTTTGTCCCTTAGAAAGTCTGGAGGTTTTGTGTGTGTCATTTTCTCTGGACAAACTTCTGCGCCTGAAACTTGTGAGTTACCTGCATGCGTATTTCTGTTGATGTTTTTTTTTTATACGTCTGCTTTTGTTCTTTTTTGGTTCTTTTTATGACTTGAAAAAAAGTGTTTTCACTGGAACGTTTTCAGCCATGGTTTTGTGCCGAAGGCTACACTGGTTTTGTTGTTGTTGTTGTTGTTGCTGTTTTGTTTGTCAGGAAATGATATTGTGTAGCCATTGTCTTGTTCTTCCGATTGTGTTACGATGTAATTTCTTTACATTTTCATTTTTTTTTCTCTGGGAGTATTTTGTGTATTTGTTATATTTTCTTTCTTCTGTTTTCGTTACATCGAATATCTTTTTTTTCTTCTTTTCCTGCATCCATTGATTTTTGACTCACTTGTGAGTCTATGTTTTAACCCGGTGTTCGGTTGTGTGTGTGTGTGTGTGTCCGTGTGTCTGTGTGTCCGTGGTAAACTTTAACATTGACATTTTCTCTGCAAATACTTTGTCAGTTGACACCAAATTTGGCATAAAAATAGGAAAAATTCAGTTCTTTCCAGTCATCTTGTTTAAAACAATATTGCACCTCTGGGATGGGCACAAAAAAAAGAAGAAAAAAAAGAAAAAAAAAGAAGTCTAATTATATGCAAACTGCATTTACTGTTATATATATATTTTTTGTATTCTCTAAACATGGCACTTTGACCTCTTATTCTGACACAACAACAAGAGCAGTCATTATTATCATTTTTTGTTCAATCAGGAACTTCTTTTGCTAAGCATGGAATTTTTATTTATTTTGCAAACGTTTTGGTGCAGATAGTAAAG
>NC_134896.1:53692893-53710393 GCF_041734735.1 Babylonia areolata
ACACACAAAAAACCCCAAACATCCAGGGCAAAATAAAGCATATAAAAAAAGAAGTCCTGTTTATGAACAAACTTACCAACGTGTGTCCGTAGAGTCAGTGCTAAGTAAATCTTAGGTAGCTAGTGCTGAGACCTGAGACCAAGTTATGAATGATTCATGATAATATGCGGATTGAAGCTGTTGGTAAGAAAAGAAGAAGAAGAAGAAGGAAAAAAAAAGAAGATAAGATATACGAAAACATATATATAGGGACGCTCCCCCTTATGATAGTACAGGTTAGTGCGTGCATACCATCATATGTATATATATATTTTTTGGGGGGGGGCATCACTCCCAGTTTTACATCTATACCTTTGTAATTTTTTTCTGTTTTCTTTTCCCTTTATTTATTTTTTCTTCTTTTTTTTTCCCTTCCTGCTCCAGTTATTGATTCAATTCTCCTCCTCCTCCTCCCCCTCCCCCTCCACCCCCACCTCTCCACTGCACACCTCCCCCCCCCCCCCCCCCCCTCCCCCGAACTGTTTACACCTGGCCTCAGGGTCACCCGGTGCATCAAAGGCACGCGCTGCCTGTGGCGTCACGTGATTGACATGCGCAGTCCGTCGCAGCAGCTAGCTAGCTCGCTAGCGGCTGAAGTGAGCTTGTCGGGAGAGAGACAGAGAGAGAGAGAGAGAGAAGATAAAATGCCAGTGCAGAGAGTGCGTTTAGCTTTTTGCGATTAATTTGATGGGTGATTATGATTACTTGCATGGGTTTTTCTTCTGTTGTTGTTTTTCTTTTTTTTCGGTTTCATTAATGTCAGCTTTTTTTTTTTTTTTTTTTGCTCATGGAGTTTATTGTAGGGGTTGCTAGGACGATGTATTGTGAGAAATGAATTTTTTTCCCCCCTGCTTTTGATTTTAAGTTGCCCAATCGTGCTTTCCAGGCTAGACAGACTAGACAGACAGACAGACAGAGAGGGAAAGAGAGAGAGAGGATTGCTGCCATATCTATACATTGACATTCGTATGAGTGCCGTGCAGACTGGTTCAGTTACTTACACTGGTGATAATACATTACATATTCGTATAGATAATTATAGAAACCGAATCAAAGACCAAAAAAAAAGAGTTCTTTGTAATGACTTGAAGCAAAACCATATAGGTTAGGTAGGTTGCAACTACATGTCAAGTGAATGGTCTCTCTCTGTCTCTCTGTCTACCTCTGTTTCTCCGTCTGTGCCACACACACACACACACAAACACACACACACACACACACAGAGGGAGAGAGAGAGAAACCCCACTACATACACATACACGCTCTCATACTCGCGTATGCATATATTCCATATTCGTAGAAGATATCACTCGTGATATTTATGACATGATGGTATGAACACTTTATGTATCCTGTGTCAGGTAAAAAAACAACAACAAACTTTCCAGTAACGTCCCTTGGACAAAAGTACTAAAATCTGGAACTTTGTTAATATTTTTGTTGACCTCTTCAACATCGGATTTGAAATTTAAACTGAAATGTAATTCAGAATATACATAGATATTATCAATTACCATACACACTAAAGATTTAGAGACAGACGTGGTTTGAAAGGACTTAAAAAAAAATAAATCTTTTGAGTTGTTCAGTGTACGTCATCAATGAAATCAAATTGCTTGTGAAACCCATGATCAGCGTTTTTTGCGGACCGCACATGTTCGTGTGTGTGTGTGTGTGTGTGTGTGTTTACGTAGTTGTAGTCTGAACGTGTGTGTGTCTCATACTTCAAACATGTATGTGTCTACTGCCGCAGTGTGAAGATTTATACTTAAGAAGCGCCAGCTTTGGGCTAAATAATTATAATTAAAAAAAAAGAGTTTGTATAATTGCATAATTTAATATCAAACATGAACACACTGGGTGGTTATGGTTTGTGTCCCCCCACACCCCAACCCCCGCTCCCCTCTTGTGTCAATACAATACTGTACTGTACGACACAACGTATCTTTATCAATCCGAATGGAAATGTGATCTATTCAAAGGCTCTTCACACACTGACCACACGGACTCAGCTGAGTCTGACATGCATTTGAACATGACAAAGGTGTAAATAATAATAATAATAATAATAAAGCTGGTTTAGAACTTGAAGGTAAAAAAATAACATTTATTACACGGTAAAAAACAACAACAACAAAACAAAACAAAACAAACATATAGTTATGAATTTGAAAAAAAGAAAAGAAAAACGCTAATTTTCTTAAGAGAGACACCATGATAACATTATTACATCATTGTTTTTCATCCATGGTAGTTTCCGAGTTAAAAATACCTAATTTGTCCTTGTCATAAAAGCGAGATTTTGTCTGAATGCACTGTGTCGCCATAACGACAGTGCCACACACACACACACACACACACACACGCGCGCGCGCATATAAAATTATATATATATATAGAGAGAGAGAGAGAGATCCCTTGATCGGAGAACTTTTTTTTTTATATTGACGACTTTCTTGTTGACTTGAATACAGTCTCTCCTCTTTCTTGTGGAAACTTTTATAAGATGTGAGAGGAGATCTCTGTTCCAGTTATACACTACACATAATTATGTCTTAAGTACCCAATTTGATACAGGGAGATAATTGTTCAAACATACCAAGGAAGTACTTGGCCCTTACTTCTTGGCGCGTATGTACGGAATCACTGCATGTGATGTTCACACACGCATGCACACACACATGCATACACACACACACGCACGCACGCACGCACACACGCATGCACGCACATACACAAAAAACAAAAACAAAAATCACGCGCGCGCGCGCGCGCACACACACACACACACACACACTCACAAACACACACACAAAACAAACAAACAAACACACACACACACACACACACACACACACACACACACACACACACAGACATGTACGTATAGTCTTCATAGAAAATCCCAGCATTAGAAACTGGACGCCACACAGTACAAGCCCAACAGACTCAATGGATGGTACAGTGAATAATAAATCCTGTCGCTGAGGTCCTCGCTGTCTGTGCGGAAGGATCAAATCAAATCAAATCATGGTGTTCACAGCCTCGCCGACCACTAAGGCCATCTCATGGCTATTGCCTCGTAAGCATCTACTTTGTGGCAAGTGGAAGAAGCAATCAGAAATATGTATTGGTTTGAACAAAAAGTGTTATTTTCGCTGGGAGGGTTGAGAACATGAGATTTGAAACCCCTCATTGCTTGCATTAACCATTTTGTTCACCCAAAGTGAAAAAAAAAATCGGACTCAATCTTTATGGAAGGATATTGCATGTACATTGTATTTTTGCATACTGTGTGAATAGTGTCAGCTGTGAACAACACACACACAAACACACACACACACTCACACACACACACACACACACACACACACACACACAGATATTGCATGTACATTGTATTTTTGCATACTGTGTGAATAGTATCGGCTGTGAACAATACACACGCACACACACACACACACACACACACACACACACACACAACAAAACCCCCACAACTTTCCATTGACTTCCCTTGGGTAAAATCATATAAATCAAGAAATAACTTTATATTCTGGTTGGCCTTTTAACCACCTGATTTATACTTTAAGCCGAAACATGAAGCTAACGATATGCAGTGGAAAATAATTTGACCATATGCTTTGAAAAGAAATTAGAGATGTGGTTTGAAAAGCAATTATGTTGCTATCAGAGTGTTTAACGTAAATTGTCAATCAAATTCAAGTGCTTTTATAACCAGTGTTGCGTGCTCACTTTTGGTCACACTTGTTCCTGTGTGTTAGGTGTAGTTTGTAGTCTGAATATGAGTGTGTGTTCGTTAACATGCATACGTAATATGTATTTGAAGCGTAAGCTGTACATGTAACAAGCAGTGCTCAGAACAAGATGAAAATGACGGGCCTACATTACAGCTCAAGTGCTGAGCACGAACATACTTTATTTCAGCTTGTTTTATTCCATTAATGGTGCAATATGTTGAGCAATCACTTTTTTTTGGTTTCTTTTGACATTTTGTTTTGGAAAACGTACATGTACTGAATACATACAGGGGAGAAAATCGGGTGGTCGTGGTTTAGTGGGATGTGCATTCATATACGAGAACAGAATCAGTTTCCTTGTAAATGGGTTGGCAATTAGTGATAACACCCTGCAGACATTGGGAATTTACAGTAAGTCCCACCTCACGGATATTACGTTACATTAACGTACAGGCTGTGTAAACGCGCTCACACACACACACACACACACACACACACACACACACACACACACGTGCAATGATGCCTAATGGTAGACCACCCGACTGCGATGAGAATGTGAATGTTCGTGTCCCATATGGCATGTGATACCCCCCCCCCCATCCAACCTCCCCCCCACACCCAACCCTCCCCTCACCCCCATCCCCTTCCAAAAGACTGAGTGGAGGACCGTGTGCTAGTCTTTCGTGTGAGATGAGAAAACGAAGCCCCATGTGAAGCATGTACCAAGCACACGTCAAACAACAAGAAGAGACATGTCCTGGCAGGACTGGGCAGTGATCCCGTTGATTTTAGGTCAAACAAACACTGTGGTGACGTGTTCTCCCAGGGGAGAGCAGCCCGATTCACACACACACACACACACACACACACACACACACACACACACAACCACACACAAACACACACACACGTGTTTTTTATATGTCAATAATGTGGATTGGTAGCCTTGAGTAAACGTGTCTGCCTTGGCTGTGAGAGAATCTGAGCGTACGGGATCGACCTGCAAACTTACCAGAATCATCTCCACCTCCCCTAGACCTTGGGTTGTGGTCTGGACGCTAGTCATCCGAATGTGACGGTAAACCACGGTCCTGTATGTAGCATGTTGTAAACACACATGAAAGAACGAACGGCAAGAGAGTTGTCCTTGGCAAAAATTCGTTTTAAAAACTACTATAATTTACGTGTGTGTTTGTGTGTGTTCGTGTGTGTGTGTGTGGGTGTGTGTGTGTGTGTGTGTGTGTGTGTGTGTGTGTGACTAAAGCCTGACTGAATGATATTGGAAACGAATAAGAATGACGTAAAGGCATCTCTCAGTTGGCTGTACTCAATCTGTTGTGAAAACTATCATGACTGTAATTTAAAGCTCTTAAAGCTTGGTTACTGAACAAGCACAGGCGCTGTATAAGTATCGATAGCATTCAGTTTATCAAACACGTGTACTGAATGGTGCGAGTTGTGTATAAAGAATTAGCAGTGACTTCCCTTCGGTAAAAGAACCCAAATCGAGAAAACTGTGGATATTGCAGTTTGACTCTGAAACAACTGATAAACAATTTAAGCCACAATATTGAGCTAATGTTGTGTAATGCTCTTTGACTCACAAAGCTGGAAAACATTGGATATTTGCGTCGAAAAGCAAATTTGTTTTGCTTTTATAGTGTGCAGCATACATAATGAATCAAACTGAAATGCACATGTAATCAGTGTTGGAAGATTATAGCGGACCACACATGTTCTTGTGTGCTTTTTGTGTGTTTCAGAAATTTGTAGTTGTAGTTGTAGTCTGAACGTGTGTGTGATTCAAAGTTCATTGGCGGTCTAATTTCTTAAGCACATGAAAAGTGATGTGCTAACAAATAATTAAGATGAGTGTTCTATACAACAACCCAGCATGGGTGGATAATGAATTTCTTAACCCTCTGAATGGTGTGATTGTTAGAGAAAATAAGATCCTTTTTTTCACAGAAAAGTCAGTTATATCATTGGAAACTTAACGAAAGATATCATCTGCTTTGACTGTCAGATACAACAGACATTATTTTCGTAAAACATTGTCTCGCACGGCAGTCTCTCTTGTTCAGATATTGTGGATCCCCCCAACAAACGGAGTATGGCTGCCTACATGGCGGGGTAAAAACCGGCCATACACGTAAAAAACCCACTCGTGTACATGTACGAGCGAACGTGGGAGTTGCAGCCCACGAACGAAGAAGAAGAAGATGTGGAACCACGCACCTCTCACACACAATGCTGTTCACCATCTTCTGTGGTGTTTGATCAGCTATGTGTGTTGTTGTTCCAGACGATCCCCACAGAGGGAGGGGGTGGGGGAGGGGTTGTTACACGTGTGATGACTTTCCAGATTTCTCTGCATGTTTTTAACAAGCATGCTCAAAGTTGTTGTACTCATTGTCATTACCTACAATAACCCCAGAAACAACAAATATTGATCAAACTATCTCAGCAGAACGCAAATCAAGTTCACACACACACACACACACACACACGCACAGATTGCGGTGGTGCCAAAGGGAAGACTGCACCAATAGGTACCGTGTGTCCCAGGTTCAAATCCCTTGTAGACTGCTCCCTCCACTAGACCTTGAGTTGTGGTCTGAATACTTGTCTTTCGGACGAGATGATAAAAAGTGGTTCCAAGTGCAAGAAGCACTTAGCGCACGTGAAGTATTTTGTACCTATACCTCTATACCTGGCAGTACAGTGCAGGATAGTTCATGTTGACAGTAAATCAAATACAACATACTTGCAGGCAGAAAAAAACGTGGTGCTGCATATGGCGACGTATTCACAGGGAGAGAACACTCACTCACACACACACACACACACACACACACATTCATTCACACACACACACACACACAACACACACCCACCAGAATTATCTCCCCTTCCACAAGACCCACCAGAATTATCTCCCTCTTCTACAAGACCCACCAGAATTATCTCCCCCCTTCCACAAGACCCACCAGAATTATCTCCCCTTCCACAAGACCCACCAGAATTATCTCCCCCTCCAGGCTTTGAGTGCTGGTCTCGATGCTAGTTCATTCGAATGAGATGATAAACCTGGTTCCGCCTGTAGCACTAAAAGCACGTTGAAGGATCCAAGCAAACAAATAGTAAAATGAAAATCTTTAAGTGCGCATGTGTGTGTGTGTGTGTGTGTGTGTGTGTGTGTGTTGTGTAGTGTGTGTGTGTGTGTGTGTGTGTATGTGTGTGTGTGTGTGTGTGTGTGTGTGTGTGTGTGTGTGTGAATGAAGCCTGTCTAAGTGTCACAGGGAACGATGAGCACCTGAAGGTGGCTCTTAGTTGCCTCTGTCCTGATAGACAGCCGCATATGGTGCCAGTTATTCCGTGTTTTCTATGGCGCTTTGGGCTCGTTCACCGACTGAGGATAGGCACCATATAAGTATCCACATCAACCAATCAATCAGTCAGAATCTATGTGTATTGCATGGTCAAAGTCATGCTCAGCAAGCCCATAGTAACTTCCCTTCGGTAAAAGAACCGAACTCCAGGCATCTGTTCACACACCAGGTTGTCTCTTAATGAGTGAGTGTACAATTTAAACCAACATCTTGAGTTAATGATGTGTGATGCACTTAGTTATCCGAAACTGGAAGAGATTGGACACGTGCTTCGAAAAGCAATTTTCCTTTGCTTTTACTGTATGTACAACGTACATAATCAGTCATATTAGAATGCGTGTATGTCCACTGATGGCAGTGTGATTTCGTCTATATGTGTGTGAAAGAATTTTATCCAATTTTGGGGTGCGTTACAAGCACCACACTGTCTAAAAGCAATGATGAGTATGCATTGTTATACAACACATAAGTATTTATTTTAACTATTTAACCCTTTAACTACTGACAGAACTACCCGCCCGAGTGCAACCAGACAGTTTGAATGTCAGGCTGTTGATTACCTTTCTCTATTTGAAATGTCTGCATTTTGGAGTGATGTTACTCTTCACCAACAAAATAAGTTAAAAGTACACACGTGAAGGTTGGTATGTGCGCAATGACCAGGAAATAGCAATCATTGATAAACTGTCTGATCAAAACGAAAATCAATTAAGTTACACACACACAGACACGAGTGAGAGAGGCAGAGAGAGACTGGAGACAAAAGGGAGACCGTTACGGGAATCGACAATAAACGAGAGCCCACCTTCTGTTCACTCCCCCCCTATCCTATCCTCCCACCCACCCCCCTTCTCGCTACTGCTAAATCCTTTCACGTTCTCTCTGGAAGCATGCACGTTCCAAAGCAACACGCCATAGTGATGTTCTGTTGTCGTAGCTTTGCGCGTTTGTATGCGATAGATATCTCAGCGCGCGAGAAGACTCTGTCCCCCAGTGAGATTTGGGCTTATAGACGATTCCCGTCACACGAAGCTTTTTGTTTATATTGAACCGTTTCTTTGGCCTTAGAAATCCTGTGGCGTATCTCCAGAATAGCAAATGTCGGATATTTATGTTTTGTTTGTTTATTTTTTACTTTTATTTAGTTTGATATTTTGACGACAATGATGTTTTCTCGTTTGTCTCTTTTCTCCCCCTGTCTCTTTCTCTATATCTGTCTGTCTTTCTCTCTCTCTCTCTCTCTTTGCCTGTGTATCTCTCTGACCTGCTTGTCTCAGACCAACGATCACTATGCGACAGCAATAGTGGTATGATATAAGAGGCTGTTAGGAGGAAAACAAGACGTTTGGAATCAGTGCAGAAGCTATTGCAACATCTGTTGTAAACTCTGCCCCCCCCCCTCCTTCTCTATCGAAAAGGCCTGGGGGCAGGGGGGGGGGGGGGGGGGGGGTGGAGTGGGGGAGGGGGGTGGTAGGGAGGGGTGTGGGGGATGGGGGGGAGCGAGGTATGCGTGTGAATGCGAGGAAAAGTGAGCAGGTTTACGCACATGCGCACAGGTAGGCCTGTGCATGAGGTTTCGTCTGCGTAGAACAGGGAGAGCTGCTTCGAGCTTGTTTGATTACTGCCTGTGTTTGTTCCTTTCGTTTGTTTTGTTTGTTCGTTGTTTGTCTGTTCTTGTTTGTGCGTTCGTTTAGTCAGGTGATCATTTTCATTCGGATAATTCGGGTACCAAACATTGCCACGTGGTTGCCGTTGTGAAAACAATATCTTACACCCCAAGTTCTAGCCTCTCTCTCTCTCTCTTTTCTCTCTCTCTCTCCCTGAAGACACCCAAAAAACCGCGAAATTCGGTCAATATGCGTCGCTTGTCACGTGCGCATTTTTTGTGCTTCTGTCGTTTCAATTTTCCCAGCCACAAAAGTCGATCAGCACGTGATAACCGTAGCTGTCCAATCGCCACCTCGTGTTTTCTGCACAGTGGGCTCTGGTTGGTGGGAAATGGGGACTGGTATGCATGTATATAATCCTATATCTTTAGTGTTTCGCAGTTTCGTAGTAGCAAAATGCGTAATGCTCATGGCCGGTGCAGATGACTGCAACCAGAGAAGTCAAAGTGTCAGGCAGTGCTGTAGGAAAAAAGAAAGAAGAAAAACTGAGAAAACCACGATTGTTTACAGTGAAGAAATAGTGCGAAGGAGAAACAACAATACAAACATCACAAGGTTAGGGTGGGGAGGTTAGTGACAGGTGTGAGGGGGAGTGGGGGTGGGGGAGTAAAGTGATGAATGGGGAAGGGGGAGGGGGAGGGGGGGAGGCAAGTCAAGGCCAAAACCTGTGCCTGCATGTTAATAACTCTTTCCATACGAACGGCGAAAGAGACGACGTTAACAGCGTTTCACCCCAGTTACCATCATCAAAATATTGCAAGCGGAAGGCTCTTATACTGAAGAGGTGAATGTTGAAAAAGAATACCACAATTTTGACGACGGAAGCTAAAGGTTGGGTCATTCAGACACCCACTGGACACCCGAGGGGTCTGTGTAGAGGAGAAGAGAGGACTGGCCGTACTGAGTGAGTTAACCTGACCGACTGAGTGTACGCTGTGGGAGCACAACAACATGAAGCGTGGTGGATGATGATGATGATGATGATGACATGGTTGGTTCCGGCGTGGGAACCGACGTGGAAAGAAGAGCGGTTGGTAGTCACCTATAAATGAAAAGCGGTGATAGGTTGGTTGGTGTCGGTCAGCTCACCTGAATGCTGAAGTTTCCAAAGGCGTGTGACAATGAGAGGAGGGGGTGGGGGAGTTGGGGGGCGCCGGGGGGTTGCAGAGGCAGGTGTTACGTTTGTTGATGAGGTGTCACTACCGTCTCCTCTGGAAGATTCCACAGCGCAGTTCGTTTCGGTCATGGTCGGTCGGACAGCAGTAAGACTAGTGACGGGTTTCTTTTTTTCAAAATATGTAGCGGAACGATCCAGAAATTGATCTTCTGTTAAAGGGACAAACATGATTATTTTCGTGTGTCCCTCGATCCACAAATTGATCTTCTGTTAAAGGGACAAACATGATTATTTTCGTGTGTCCCTCGATCCACAAATTGATCTTCTGCTAAAGGGACAAACATGATTATTTTCGTGTGTCCCTCGATCCACAAATTGATCTTCTGCTAAAGGGACAAACATGATTACTTTCGTGTGTCCCTCGATCCACAAATTGATCTTCTGCTAAAGGGACAAACATGATTATTTTCGTGTGTCCCTCGATCCACAAATTGATCTTCTGCTAAAGGGACAAACATGATTATTTTCGTGTGTCTCTTCCACCCTTTCTCCATTTTCTCGTCAAGTGTTTGTCGTCTTTGGACCTGCCTGTGTATGTGATGTGTCTCTATTTCTTTCCTCTTCTTCTTCTTCTTCTCTCACCTCTTTCTCTCGCCCTCTCTCTCCTCCCCCTCTCCTCCCCTCTCTCTCTCTCTCTCTCTCTCCTCCCCTCTCTCTCTTTCTCTCTCTCTCCTCCCACTCTCTCTCCTCTCTCTCCCTCTCTCCCCCCCCCCCCAGGCTCTTTTTCTCTCCCTCTCTCTCTCCTCCCACTCTCTCTTTCTCTCTCTCTCCCTCTCTCTCTCCTCCCACTCTCTCTTTCTCTCTCTCTCCCTCTCTCTCCTCCCCCTCTCTCTCTTTCTCTCTCCCTCTCTCTCCTCCCCCTCTCTCTCTCTCCCTCTCTCTCCTCCCCCTCTCTCTCTTTCTCTCTCCCTCTCTCTCCTCCCCCTCTCTCTCTTTCTCTCCCTCTCTCTCCTCCCCCCCTCTCAGGCTCTTTTTCTCTCCCTCTCTCTCTCTTTCTCTCTCCCTCTCTCTCTCCTCCCCCTCTCTCTCCCTTTATCTCTCCATCTCTCTGTCTTCCACTCTCTATTTCTGTTTCTTCTCTCTTCTCTCTCTCTCTTACTCTCTCTCTCTTCATGCTTCTTCATCTTCTTCTTATTTTGTTTGTTTTCTTTTCAGTGCTAGTTTTGTGAGGACATGGTTGAAAAGAAGCTCACTGTTTATCCTTTCACCTTCAATACCGCATTTCAGTTTGAGCTCTCTCTCTCTCTGTCTCTGTCTCTCTGTCTCTCTGTCTCTGTCTCTCTCTGTGTCTATCTCTCTTGCCCATGGGGCTGTGGCCTTTACGAATGAATTATGAGTATGTATCTCAATCTTTCTCTCCTTCTTCTCTCTCTCTCTCTCTCCCCTCTCTCTCCCCCTCTCTCTGTCTCTCTGTCTCTGTCTCTGTCTCTCTCTCTCTCTCTCTCTCTAGCCCATGGGGCTGCGGCCTTTACGAATGAATTATGAGTCTGTATCTCAATCTTTCTCTTTCTCTCCTTGTCTGTATCTCAGTCTGTCTCTCCTTGTCTGTATCTCAGTCTTTCTCTTTCTCTCCTTGTCTGTATCTCAATCTGTCTCTCCTTGTCTGTATCTCAGTCTGTCTCTCCTTGTCTGTATCTCAATCTTTCTCTCCTTGTCTGTATCTCAGTCTTTCTCTTTCTCTCCTTGTCTGTATCTCAGTCTGTCTCTCCTTGTCTGTATCTCAGTCTTTCTCTTTCTCTCCTTGTCTGTATCTCAGTCTTTCTCTCCTTGTCTGTATCTCAGTCTTTCTCTTTCTCTCCTTGTCTGTATCTCAGTCTGTCTCTCCTTGTCTGTATCTCAGTCTTTCTCTTTCTCTCCTTGTCTGTATCTCAAGCTGTCTCTCCTAGTCTGTATCTCAGTCTTTCTCTTTCTCTCCTTGTCTGTATCTCAGTCTTTCTCTTTCTCTCCTTGTCTGTATCTCAAGCTGTCTCTCCTAGTCTGTATCTCAGTCTTTCTCTTTCTCTCCTTGTCTGTATCTCAATCCTTCTCTCCTTGTCTGTATCTCAGTCTGTCTCTGTCTCTCCTTGTCTGTATCTCAGTCTGTCTCTGTCTCTCCTTGTCTGTATCTCAGTCTGTCTCTGTCTCTCCTTGTCTGTATCTCAGTCTGTCTCTGTCTCTCCTTGTCTGTATCTCAGTCTGTCTCTGTCTCTCCTTGTCTGTATCTCTGTCTTTCTCCTCCTCTCCTTGTCTGTATCTCAGTCTGTCTCTGTCTCTCCTTGTCTGTATCTCAATCCTTCTCTCCTTGTCTGTATCTCAGTCTGTCTCTCCTTGTCTGTATCTCAATCCTTCTCTCCTTGTCTGTATCTCTGTCTGTCTCTTCCTCTCCTTGTCTGTATCTCAATCCTTCTCTCCTTGTCTGTATCTCAATCCTTCTCTCCTTGTCTGTATCTCTGTCTTTCTCCTCCTCTCCTTGTCTGTATCTCAGTCCTTCTCTCCTTGTCTGTATCTCAGTCTGTCTCTCCTTGTCTGTATCTCTGTCTGTCTCTCCTTGTCTGTATCTCAGTCCTTCTCTCCTTGTCTGTATCTCTGTCTTCTCTCCTTGTCTGTATCTCTGTCTTTCTCCTCCTCTCCTTGTCTGTATCTCAGTCTGTCTCCTTGTCTGTATCTCTCTCTCTCTCTCTCTCTCTCTCTCTCTCTCTCTCATTACTCACCCAATCCCAGTACACCTGGATTGGTTACCGGTGTGTGTGTGTATGTGTGTGTGTGTGTGTGTGTGTGTGTGTGTGTGTGTGCGTGTGTGTGTGTGTGTGCGTGCGAGCGCGCGCGCTTGTGAACATAACATGAGTGACTGCCTGAATACACAAGTTGTCTTTTTTTTTCTTTCTTTTTTTTTTTTTTGCCCTTTCGAAGGAAGGTAAGCCCAGGTGATAAAACGGATCATGTATTGTGCCCTTTCCTTTCCCACCAACAGTTTTTGTTGTTGTTGTTGTTGTCCTCTTATATATAGCGCTCACAAAAAGTTAAGAACCCCTTGGGAACTTGCTCAATTTTCTTCTTGGGGGGGGGGGGGGGGGGGGGGGGGCTGGTGAAATGATGCTACCTTTTTCAGCAAACAGCAGGTTGCTGTATACAGCCAGCGTGATAAGCAACACACATAACCAAAGGTTTGTTGCTCATTGCCACGTCCATTCTTTGCAGTGAAGACAGCAGCTTTCGTTTACTTACAAACCACTGAAGAACTGTAATGTTCTTTGTTGGTCATTGCACGTCCATTCTTTACAGTGAAAACAGCAGCTTTCGTTTACTTACAAACCACTGAAGAACTGTAATGTTCTTTGTTGGTCATTGCTACGTCCATTCTTTACAGTGAAAACAGCAGCTTTCGTTTACTTACAAACCACTGAAGAACTGTAATGTTCTTTGTTGCTCATATTGCCACGTCCATTCTTTACAGTGAAAACAGCAGCTTTCGTTTACTTACAAACCACTGAAGAACTGTAATGTTCTTTGTTGCTCATATTGCCACGTCCATTCTTTACAGTGAAAACAGCAGCTTTCGTTTACTTACAAACCACTGAAGAACTGTAACGTTCTTTGTTGGTCATTGCACGTTCATTCTTTACAGTGAAAACAGCAGCTTTCGTTTACTTACAAACCACTGAAGAACTGTAATGTTCTTTGTTGCTCATAGCTACGTCCATTCTTTACAGTGAAAACAGCAGCTTTCGTTTACAAACCACTGAAGAACTGTAATGTTCTTTGTTGGTCATTGCCACGTCCATTCTTTACAGTGAAAACAGCAGCTTTCGTTTACTTACAAACCACTGAAGAACTGTAATGTTCTTTGTTGGTCATTGCCAGGTCCATTCTTTGCAGTGAAGACAGCAGCTTTCGTTTACAAACCACTGAACTGTAATGTTCTTTGATGCTGAAAACATATATATTTTTCAAACGCATTTTTCAAGGTGTTCATGGTGCACGTACGTATACCCGAAACAGCCGTCAGTGTGTTCAGTGAGGGACAAAGTTGGGGAAACATAATAATGTATTGTATTGTATTTCTCTTTTTGTCACAACGGATTTCTCTGTGTGAAATACGGGCTGCTGTCTGCAGGGAGAGCGCGTAGCTACACTGAGAGCGCCACTCTTTTTTTTTCTTTTCCTGCGTGCTGCGTGCAGTTTTATTTGTTTTTCCTATCGAAGTGGATTGTTCTACATAATTTTGCCAGGAACAACCCTCTTGTTGCCGTGGGTTCTTTTACGTGCGCTAAGCGCATGCTGCACACGGGAGACCTCAGTTTATCGTCTCATCCGAGTGACAAGCGTCCAGACCACCACTTAAGGGTCTAGTGGAAGGGGAGAAAATATCGGCGGCTGAGCCGTGATTCGAACAAGCGCGCTCAGATTTTCTCGCTTCCTAGGCGGACGCGTTACCTCTAGGCCATCACTCCACTTTTCAGTTTCAGTTTCAGAATCTCAAGGAGGCGTCACTGCAGTCGGACGAATCCATAATACGCTACACTAAATCTGCCACGCAGATGCCTGACAGTATCATAACCTAACGTGCTTGTCAAGCCTTGAGTGCATGCATATGTATTTGTGTACTTATCAGAGTGCTCACGACGAATCCTGGACTTTGCGTGCCCGACAAGAGCGAAAGCTCAATGCTTTTCACATGCGTAGCCTCCGACGCATTCTGAACATCACCTGGCAGGACAAGGTCCCAAACAACACTGTCCTGGAAAGAGCTGGATGCGCCAGCATGTACACGCTGCTGAAACAGAGACGTATGCGCTGGCTCGGCCATGTCGTGCGCATGGACGAAGGACGGATTCCTCTACGGAGAACTTGTGCAGGGAAAACGTCCCACAGGCAGACCACAGCTGCGATTCAAAAACGTGTGCAAGAGGGACCTAAAAGCCTTGAACATCGACCAGAACAACTGGGAAGCAACAGCCCTCGAACGGTCAGCCTGGAGACAGACTGTGCAGAAAGGTCTTTCCAAGTTCGAAGAGACACCCCCTCAGCAGCATGAGGAAAAGAGTATGAGAAGAAAGGCTGCAGCCCAGGCAGACAGACCAGCGTCAGACTTCATCTGTGCCCTCTGCCACAGGGACTGTCATTCCCACGTCGGACTGGCCAACCACACCCGACGCTGTACCAGAATAAACACGTAGAGCGCAACTCCATAGTCTTCTGAGACTGCAGGATGCCTACTACTTATCAGAGTGGATTTCTTTTCCATAAATTTGCCAGAGGACAAACAATTTTGTTTGCACTGCCGTGGGTTCTTTTTCAGTGCGCCAAGTGCATGCTGCACACAGGACCTCGTTTTATCGCCTCATCATCCGAATGACAAGACGCTTATTTTATTTTTTCCAGTCAAACTTGGTACTGAAAGGGCTAGAGCAGGATTCGAACCCAGACCCCTCACGGACTCTGTATTGGCAGATAAGATAAGATAAGATAAGATAAGATCAGATAAGATAAGATAAGATAAGATAAGATAAGAATAACTTTATTATCTCCAACTGGAGAAATTTGGTCAGGTGCATTATCACAACATAGACAAGTGAACTACGAATATTATGAAGATACAAATGTAAAAAAATATCACATACACCGTTTCATACATCCATCCACACACTGCAGGTAATAACTAGTATTCTTAATGTAAAAACAGAAAGAATTAAGAAACATTATTTGAATATAATTATAAACATAGCCTACTATACTGCACATTGATTATAATAGACAGATAAGAATAAAGATAAATTGCGGAAAACCGCAACCAGATAATCAGCACACACCCGCACCCCCCACCCCCCCCAACCCCCACCCACCCCACACACGCGGATTACTTGATTAAACAAGAGTAATAAACATATGTTCTCAAATAAAAGCATTTCACATATTCGCTTTTAAAAAAACATTGCAGTTAATTATTACATGTTAAGCGTCTTAACCATTCTGCCACGTTGCTCCTGATTACCATCATAAAATAGCCTGTGTGGTTTATGAATATCACCTCTTTATTTTTCAACATTTTTTGGGGTGGGGGGGTGGGGGTGGGGGTGTGTGGGTGGGGCATATGCATGCTTTTATGAAGTGGTCTTTATTTTGTTGTGGAGTCTGTAGAATTTTTTTTTTCTCGTCGTCTTTATGAAGACTCTTTTGGAAATTCCATAAGGAGTGTTGGAATTTCTGTCTAGGGGTTTGCTATGATATGTTTAGAGACTTGAAGAGGTACAAGAGGCTGGTCTTTATTTCTTTACTTTACTTTTTTTTTCTTTTCTTTCTTTCTTTGTCTTTCTGTCTTTCTTTTTCTTTCTTTTCTTTCTATCTTTCCTTCCTTCTTTCTTTCTTTGTCTTTCTTCTTCTTTCTTTCTTTCTTTCCTTCATTCCTTCTTTCTTTGTCTTTCTTTCCTTCTTTCTTTCTCTCTTTCCTTCCTTCCTTCTTTCTTTCTTTCCTTCTTTCTTTCTTTCCTTCCTTCTTTCTTTCCTTCTTTCTTTCTTTGTCTTTCTTTGTCTTTCTTTCCTTCTTTCCTTCCTTCTTTCTTTCTTTGTCTTTCTTTCCTTCCTTCTTTCCTTCTTTCTTTCTTTGTCTTTCTTTTTCTTTCTTTCTTTTCTTTCTTTCTTTCCTTCTTTCTTTCTTTGTCTTTCTTTTTCTAACTTTCTTTCTTTCTTTCTTTCCTTCTTTCTTTCTCTCTTTCCTTCCTTCCTTCTTTCTTTCTTTCCTTCTTTCTTTCTTTTCTTTCTTTCTTTCCTTCTTTCTTTCTTTTCTTTCTTTCTTTCCTTCTTTCTTTCTTTGTCTTTCTTTTTCTTTCTTTCTTTCCTTCTTTCTTTCCTTCTTTCTTTCTTTCCTTCTTTCTTTCTTTGTCTTTCTTTTTCTTTCTTTCCTTCCTTCCTTCTATCTTTCTTTGTCTTTTTTTTCTTTCTTTCTTTCTTTCTTTCTTTCCTTCCTTCTTTCTTTCCTTCTTTCTTTCTTTGTCTTTCTTTTTCTTTCTTTCTTTCTTTCTCTCTTTCCTTCCTTCCTTCTTTCTTTCTTTCCTTCCTTCCTTCTTTCTTTCTTTCCTTCTTTCTTTCTTTTCTTTCTTTCTTTCCTTCTTTCTTTCTTTGTCTTTCTTTTTCTTTCTTTCTTTCTTTCCTTCCTTCCTTCTTTCTTTCTTTCCTTCCTTCCTTCTTTCTTTCTTTCCTTCCTTCTTTGTCTTTCTTTTTCTTTCTTTCTTTCTTTCCTTCCTTCCTTCTTTCTTTCTTTCCTTCCTTCCTTCTTTCTTTCTTTGTCTTTCTTTTTCTTTCTTTCTTTCTTCTTTCTTTCCTTCCTTCTTTTCTTTTTCTTTCTTTGTCTTTCTTCCTTCCTTCTTTCTTTCCTTCCTTCTTTTCTGTTTTCTTTCTTTGTCTTTCTTTTTCTTTCTTTCTTTCCTTCCTTCTTTCTTTCTCTCCTTCTTTCTTTCCTCCCTCCCTTCCTTCTTTCTTTCTCTC
>NC_134896.1:53715393-53717893 GCF_041734735.1 Babylonia areolata
CTTATTGCTTATAGCCCACTGTACACCTCTTCTTATTGCTTATAGTCCACTGTACACCTCTTCTTATTGCTTATAGTCCATTGTATACCTCTTCTTATTGCTTATAGCCCACTGTACACCTCTTCTTATTGCTTATAGTCCACTGTATACCCCTTCTTATTGCTTATAGTCCATTGTATACCTCTTCGTATTGCAAATAGTGCACTGTGTACTTTTTCTTATTGCAAATAGTCCGCTGTGTACCTCTTCGTATTGCAAATAGTCCACTGTGTACCTCTTCGTATTGCAAATAGTCCACTGTGTACCTTTTCTTATTGCAAATAGTCCACTGTGTACCTTTTCTTATTGCAAATAGTCCACTGTGTACCTTTTCTTATTGCTAGTAGTCCATTGTGTACCTCTTCGTATTGCAAATAGTCCATTGTGTACCTTTTCTTATTGCTAATAGTCCATTGTGTACCTCTTCGTATTGCAAATAGTCCATTGTGTACCCCTTCTTATTGCTTATAGTCCATTGTGTACCTCTTCGTATTGCAAATAGTCCACTGTGCACCTCTTCGTATTGCAAATAGTCCGCTGTGTACCTCTTCGTATTGCAAATAGTCCACTGTGCACCTTTTTCTTATTGCAAACAGTCCACTGTGCACCTTTTTCTTATTGCAAACAGTCCACTGTGCACCTTTTTCTTATTGCAAACAGTCCACTGTGCACCTTTTTCTTATTGCAAACAGTCCACTGTGCACCTTTTTCTTATTGCAAACAGTCCACTGTGTACCTTTTTCTTATTGCAAACAGTCCACTGTGTACCTTTTTCTTATTGCAAACAGTCCACTGTGTACCTTTTTCTTATTGCAAACAGTCCACTGTGTACCTTTTTCTTATTGCAAACAGTCCACTGTGTACCTTTTTCTTATTGCAAACAGTCTGTGCACCTTTTTCTTATTGCAAACAGTCCACTGTGTACCTTTTTCTTATTGCAAACAGTCCACTGTGCACCTTTTTCTTATTGCAAATAGTCCACTGTGCACCTTTTTCTTATTGCAAATAGTCCACTGTGCACCTTTTTCTTATTGCAAACAGTCCATTCAAGCTGGCTGCAGTATGTAAGTGTTGTTATACTATGTCTTTATGTTGAACTTTGGAGTAACCGAGATGGGACAAAATGCCAAAGCGAAATACATCTTTTGTGGTTGGAAAAAAAAAAAAAAAAAAAAGAGAGAGAGAGAAAGAAGTGGAAAGTGAAGACTTAGGTTTTGGTAAATAGGTAGTGGGATGAAGGAGGTAACATTATGTTGTGTTGTGTTGTGTTGTTGTGATGTGTTGTTTTTTGTTGTGCGTTGTGTTGTGTTGTGTTGTTGTGCATTGTGTTGTGTTGTGTTGTGTGTTGTTGTGGTGTGTTGTGTTATGTTGTTGTGTTGTGTTTTGTTGTTGTGCTATGTTATTGTGTTGTGTTGTGTGTTGTGTTGTTGTGTTGTGTTGTGTTGTGTTGTGTCGTTGTGTTGTGTTGTTGTTTTATGTTGTTGTGTTGCGTTGTGTTGTGTTGCGTTGCCTTGTGTTGTAATGCAATGTATTGTACAATACAATTCAGTACAATGCAATGCTGTGTAATGCAGTGCATTGAAATGCAACTGATACAATACAATACGATACGATACGATACGATACAATGCCATGAAATGTAACTGATACAATATGATACGATACGATACAATACAATACCATGCCAAGCATACAATCCAGTGGAATCCAGTACAATACAATACAATACAATACAATACCCTCGATACAATACAATACAACTGATACAATACAACACGATACGATACGATGCCATACAATACAATGATCATGCATACAATCCAATCCAATCCGACCTAACACAACACACAACACAACACAACACAACACAACACAACACAACACACAACACAACACAGCACAACACAGCACAACACAACACATAAGGAAATGACAAACTCTCAGTGACATATAAAAACAAATCATTGTTGATTATTCTCCAGCCGAACAAAAAAGAAAAAAAAGAAAAAAAAAGAAAAAAAAGGAGGCCATCAGAATAGGGCCACGGCAAAATGTTGCTAATTGCTTCCCTTGACAGCTCTCCAGGAACGAACACACGACGATTTTTAAAGGCGTTGATTCTCCCTTCGTGTCTTCAAGTAGAAAATGCCATTGTGACTGTTTATTAGTGGCATACATTTACATATACGCACGCACGCACGCACGCACGCACACACAGACACACACACACACGCACACACATACAGAGAGAGAGAGGGGGGAGAGACAGAGAGAGAAAGGGAGAGAGAGTGGGGAGAGAGAGAGAGAGACAGAAAGAGAGAAAGAGAGAGAAAGAGTGGGGAGAGAGACAGAGAGCAGACACAGAGAGAGAGAGAGAGAGAGAGAGAGAGAGAGAGAGAGAGAGAGCATGATCACCTAATTTACATGCGCAAGAGAGACAATGAAAGCAACAGGTAGAAAA